>NC_056729.1:1194306484-1194371484 GCF_019279795.1 Protopterus annectens | reverse complement strand
ATTAGAGGTGGGGTTTTCTTTCTATCTCGACGAATTGCCAACATACAGGTAAACACATACGCTCTTGTAACCAGTGGAGAATGTAGATTGATGAGGCACCCCTGTGATCAATTGTTGTTTGAGATCCTTAGCCCATAAACACTGCAGTTTCATCCATAGCCATCATGTTTGAGAGTTGGAATTTAGAAAAGTCAATGCCATCAAAGGACTTGAACACATATGCAAGTTTAATAACTTCAGTATCTTCCAGCTTGAACAGTGCTGTTGATCTTCTTAGAGACAGTTCATATCGCTGAAAGAAGCCATCCAGCCAATGTTATGATGCTTTGAATTCTTCTGTGGATATTTCTAACTGTGGTGCTATTGTAAGGGCAAATGCTTGAATATCAGCCCTGCGCACAACCAAAGCCTTTGCTCTCCTGTTAGCAATCCACTCACAGATGATGTCTTCAGGCTCAGAAAAAAATGTTTGCCGACCGATCCACACTTACACTTCTTAGCGTTTCCCTCTTCAGCCTGTTGACTGAGGTTAATTTATGCTGCTCGCCATTTTCGGACCATTCGGAGATCTAACTTCTTCTCTTTATAGAAATCCATCAGGTTCTTTCCACGGGAGTCTTCCACGATTCCCTTCTTGTACACGACAAAATATCTCTTTCATTTTGCACTCATCTTGTCTGGGGGGGGGGGTTAATTGAAGACTTACGCAACCAGAGTGGCAACACAAAATGGCACTGGCTATGAAGAGGAGACACTACCACAGCTGCTCATTATCATGAGCATGTGCTTCCCACACGTTGTCTGTACTTTGACCAATCAAAGTACACCTGCGTGGGTTTACGGGCCAAAGATCTCAACCGTCAAGTATGAATGGTGATTCGGTTACAGTAAGAATCGAACTTAGGCTTATTTTTGGTGTAGTGCTTATATCATGAACACCCTGGAAAAACCATGCTAGGCCTTACTCTCTGGTTAGGTCTTATTTAGAAAGAAATACGATATATATATATATATATATATATATATATATATATGTATGTATATATCTATATCTATATAAAAAAATATATGCCCATAACATGTAGTGGAGTCATACCTCAGCCCATAACTCTCAACCTCTTAGTGCAAGGGAACCTAATGTATGTATTGCAGTTATAAATGTAGAATGTTGCTACAGTGACAGGGGTTGTGTCAACATATATGCTGTGAAGAAAGGCTCTTCTGAAACTGACATGTACGCCATCAGTTACTGACAGATATCATAAAATCATCATAGTGAAGTACCTCACAAATCACAGTAATGATCCTGTGGAATACAGAAGAAATATGAGCTATAAACATGGACAGTCTGAAACAATCTGGTCAGTCAGGAGGTATACACAGAACGCCTTAGTGTAAGAAACGTGGAACAAGCCTGACAGACGGCAGCTTTAAAGCCATGAAAATGGGGATATATCAGAAGTACTGGACTAGATAAGCTCACACAGTTGATGCATTCACACCTTCCTGTCTGTCCTAACACATATTAACTGGAGGAGCAGAGGTCCCAAGCCACACAGTTCACACTAGTTAGTGACATACATCTTCACACCCGCCCACTGCTTTGTCAGAAATACACAACATGTACGGTGGCCAGGCAACAGTACATCTGACAAATATCTGGACATAACATCACACTAGGGTAAATACACTGAGCTGCTAGGCATGTCACAAAGCACTGTCTAAACTATAGGCTGACTGCCATAACACTAACCCAATTTAATTATGGGGAATAGATATGTAACTGCGAATATAGCAGGCACTACAGGCATGTAACAGCATGGAGTAATAGACACCAGTGTGAAAGTGCATACCCACAACCTATCTCAACACAGTCACAGTCACATAATGGTAAGCCTAAGTAATAGTACAGTCTATGACCTGTGTGAACAAAAGTCATCATCATGTTTGCCACTCACACACTAACCCTACATATACTGGCCCAATTCACAGTGTGGTGTGATGCCTGACTGTGGTATGGGACATGTCTCAGTCTGGCCCTACAAACATATAGGCTGATAGGGTATCAGAAACTGGAGCAGCATGCAACGTCAGATAGAGCAGGACCAAGAACACCAACATCTACCCCAGTCTGCACACAGGCCAAATAACATGATCACAATACACTGCTACATAATAAAGACACTCTGTCAACAATCACCATAAGTACACAGACCTCACTACTGTACAGACTACAACAGAATGTCCAGGTTTTGCCCTCAACTATTAGGCCTCCTATACATTACATGTCTGGCAGTCTGATATATCACTGGCTTGATATCAGGAATTATGTCAGTAAATAATGATATACTGTACATATCCACCTCTTAGTGCAAAACATATTAACAAAGGGTGACAGACTTGGGGGACAGAGGCACATACACAGGGCCAATATTGACATATTGCAGTTATAACTGAGAACATTGCTGGTGTAACAGGGTTTGCTGTGACATATCTTTTCTGAGGGATATGAAGTAAGTAACACACATGGATGTTACCATTTACTGACTACAATCATCAGAACATGCTACTGCATTTATAAAGACACAAAATGTGTGAGCAACACACCAAATCTAAGACTCCAAACTCTGGCCAGTCTGCAGATAGCCCTATAGGTGAGAGTTTTCACAACCACATAACACTGTCATGCCAGACTTTAAATCATGCAGAACAGCCATATCCACACAAACCCTGTTAAACCAACATTACTTCAAATGTAGAACAGCAATACTTAAATTCTGTCCCCATGTCTGGAACATCCCCCTCCAGTTTGTTGGCCTGTCTCCACATTGTTTGTTGTAAGAGGTATTTCCAACTACCTTCTGTAATGCTGTTTGCCAGACACCCACAGGAAGTCCTGCTCACAGTGAAGGAGAAGGTTCAACACCCACTTGCATTGCTTACTTATAGGAGTGTGTTGCCATGCAATTGGCTATAGGAATGATACCACAGGTGTTCCACATGCAATTAGCAAGTGGAGGACTCCAATTCATGCACAGGCCATCAGCTGATCATGAGCAGTATCTACCAAAGTCAAGCTGCTGCCTATGAAAAACAGATGCATTTTCCACACCTACCAGACAGTGTGAGAGAGAGAGAGATAGAGGGAAAGAAAGAAAGGAAGAGAGAGAGAGTCAAGCATGTTTTTGTATGATCCGTGGGTGGAGAGAGGTCTCTGGGTAATATAATGGTTACCTATATATAAATGTATGACTGTGGATTGTCTACAACAACCTCTACGGTATTTGACAACTGTTTGCCTTGTAATGTGACATTGGGACATATGGGTCCTCAATATGAAAATGCAGCAAAACCCACCCTGCAATGGATCTTGTTATTTACACAATCACACCAACACCCACACAGGATACTGATGACACACACACACACACACACACACACACACACACACACACACACACACACACACACACACACACACACACACACACACACACACACACACACGCTTGCCAGTACTGAGTTTCAACCCCCTACCTAGCTATGTATTGGTATTATAGTGTCACGCAGTTATCACGAGTGCCACAGAGATTTTATGTTGGAGAGCTGTCCAAAGGTATCTTTGAAGGTAAGTGACATCAGCTGCAGAGCTAAAGGAGGGGTAAGGGAAGTGTAGTAAGTGTGAATGACCACAAAACCAGGTGTCAGCAAAGACACACACACACTCACACACACAAACACACACATTTTCACAGTTGCCATGTCTGGGATTAGAACTCCTACCTAACTAGTTTGCTACACTACAGTATAACTCATTTATTGCAAGTGCCACAGAGCTTATAGAGCTGAGACTTGGCCAAACGGTTATTTCAAGGTAACTGACAGCAGGTGTGCTAAAGTAGGGGAATGGCAGGTGTAGTGAGTGTGAATGACCTCAAAAATCATTCATATCCACACACACACACACACACACACACACACACACACACACACACACACACACACACACACACAAAATCACAGTTGCCATGTCTGGGACTAGAACTCCTACCTAACTAGTTTGCTACACTACAGTATTACACAGTTATCGCAAGTGGCACAGAGCTTATAGGACTGAGACTTGGCCAAAGGGTTATTTCAAGGTGACTGACATCAGCAGGCATGCTAAAGTGGGCAATGGCAGGTTTAGTAAGTGTGAATGGCCTCAGAATAATTTATCTCCACAAACACACACACAAACACACACACACACACAATCAATGTTGCCATGCCTGGGATTAGAACTCATATCTAACTAGTTTGTTACACTACAGTATTACGCAGTTATCGCGAGCTCCACAGAGCTTATACAATTGAGATTTGGCTGATGGTTTATTTCAAGGTGACTGACATCAGCAGGAGTGCTAACATGGCCAATGGGAAGTGCAGTGTGTGTGAATGGACCATAAATCATTCCTCTGGAAACACACACACACAGTCACACACAACTTTACATTTGTCAGGACTGAGTATACAAATGCTACATGAATACTGATTTGTACTATTGTGTTACACAGTTATCACAAGCACCACGGACACTATAGGTCTGAGGGCTACCTAAAGGAATATCTACAGTGATTGACATCAGAACCTCATGTGATATCGGCCAATTGGAAGTGTAGTGGGTGGGACAGACTTCATAATGGAATTTTATCTGTCACTGTCTCTCTCTTCCCTACATCTGTGTGTGTGTATGTTTGACATACTATAGTGTGTTTGCCTTGGATATGTGTGAGTATTCCTATCTAATATGTGTGTGTGAAGCATAAATGGTGTACAACTTGGTGTGTGTGCACAGACATCTGCAAATGACAGATATGTATAGTCCACTGTGTTGTCAGACATGGGCTTCATTTCTCTAAGTGTAGGAGCATGCCCAGTATGACCTTCTGTACTGAGTGTGTGAAACCATTCCAGGTAGGGTTGTACTCCAGTCCAGGGTTTGGTGTTCTTAACCTACAGATAGCAACCTGTTTCTGCAGGATATCTGTGGATAGGGTGACAATATGGAATCACAATGGGCAACAGATAGGGGGATACTGCAACTACTGCTGTCTGTGCTGTTGTGTTACATGGTTGGTGTTAGCAGAGATATTCAGACATATGTACTGTTTTACTCTATGGTGTATTATGTCATCAACTACTGACAGATATAATTATTTGCTCACAGTTATTTACTGAAAATACAAACTGAATGAAGCTGAGTCCAGTATTGTGGTCCGCAGCCTACACATTCTTGCACACTCCTGCCATTCTGGAGGGGTAGCTACAGACACTTGCTGATGGATCGGTGTAAATGGTCCAGCAACTTGGTAGTATGGTGGTTGAGGATCCCCTTCTTGTACATATATTGACTTAACAGAATGGCCATATCCTGCTGTGGCCATACCTCTCAGCTGTACAGATTCACCCAGGTTACCTAGTGGCAGGGCTCATATATCTGATCAGTTCCCCTTCACATTGTGGTTTATGAGCAGGTTTGTAGCCACCCATTACTGGGTTTGCAGGATAATATGGGCACACATCAGAATTTCAGAATTCACACACTCCATGATGTCCATGCATCTACAACACCCCCCTGTTATTCTATCCTCGTCCTAACATTATGTGAGCAATATCTGAGAAGTATCCCTATAGTTGGCCCTTCATCCCTGTGGTATTAATGGATTGGTCCACAGTTCATGCAGTAGGACATGGGGGGGCATGCTACTGGGATTTCTCAACATGGCCTTGCATTTGTGTTCTGTTGACTGTGTTAGTTTGTTAGCTGGGACCCCATGAGATACCATACATTGGCAGTACGGGTGGGGCACAGGCCTTTGACAGAGGACTGTAGGTCATTTTGCAGTGATGCGGGCCATCTGTAGCAGGCCAGTGCATTCTGTCATTCCTACATTCCAAGGCTGTGAGCCAGTGTGGGAGGCTGGCATAGTGGTTAAGGTGTGTACCTTACAGACACAATGTACAGGGTCTGATTCTCACACGGGGTAATTGGCTAGGCTTAAAATGACCAATTAGGGCAGTTAGCCTAGTACTAATCTATGAACCTATGAGTGGATTCCCCTGGGGTGACAGGGTAAGTGTGCAAGGTGTTAATGGCAATAGTTCCTGTACATATTAACCCATTGGTCTGGATGCAGGCAAGGTGCTGCTTACAGCTAGGGACACACCTGCATAGGACACCTCTTCAGCATGCTGCATTTTGTGGGTATTCCCATACAGATGTGGAGGTCATACTGTACTAATTCCCAACAGAAAGGATATGACCTGTGATAAACCTGTAGCTGATGGTGGGGTGAGCTGAGTGCATGTGTGCTATGGAAGCTACTTGAAGCTGACTCACAGATATACCTGGGACATTTCCCTTATACTGCCTTGTGCGGGGACATAGGCAGTCTCTCATTACTTCATAACTGTGTCTCTTGTGGTCTGCCAGTGATTAGCCAGACTACATCAGTATTCCATACTACATGGACAACTAATGTGCTGCTAACCTGTATGTACAATTCCAAAGTTGTGTGCAGTTGACAGTTACATTTTATGCACTCTGTCTAGGTTACTTCCACCTGTGTACTGTGTGTATGTATTGGCCCACATTCATGGCATGTCCATCTTTCAGACGGTGACAGATATTGACATCTGGACAGTGAGTATGGACGACTGCTGACATGGGTATTGCTGAGTAGCATTGTGGCTGGCACTGCAGTTGTCAGAACATGGCCATGTCATCCACAGTACTACCCATAGGCCACTGAGACACAACCTTCCATGCCTACATGCTGACCACTTCCACACAATATTGAGCATACAACAACCTAACACATGGACCCCTGCATATTGTACACATGCAACAATCTGTCTTGTAGATTGGGCCAGCTCGGGTAATCTGTGCTCCACTGTTATTACACCTCACACTTACATGTTACTGCATTTCTACATAGGATTGTTGGGGGGGGGGAGGCACACCTGACGACTTTAAACATTTGCTATGACTGTACTGGTATTTCAGGTACTCTGTTGGCTACCATTTCATTTTGTATTCTGACCTACCATGCAGACTGGAGGCATATCAGTAGAGTACAGTTCTTAGGTTTTATTGACTTACACTTCATTTTCAGACTTCTTAACCTTCAGAACTAATATACAACTGCCATACCTGTTGTAGTCTGTTTGTGTATGTCTGGAGGGGGGTTGTTAACCATTGCCATCAATTGGAGGCCTTATCCCAGCCTTTCTTTATGGCCATCTACACCTGTCCTGCTGGCTGAGGCTGGTGGTGGGTATGTGAGCCTCACTGACATGCATGTGTGTGTCCTATGGACACACATTTGGGCCACCACATGTACTGCAGTAGGATTTGTCACCTTGTCTAGTACTGCCTAGCATGCTGACACCAGTATGTGTTATGGATTTCATTCTGCCCATATAGGTGTCCACTATCTGCTGCCATCCCATTCAGCCCCCAATTCCCTTGCATGCTCACGTCCATACCATAGATATAACTATCAGAACATACCACTCCATTCAGTAATTGATAGGAAGACTGACTTACCTTGTGGCTGTCCCAGTATTGAGGATGGTGCTGGGGGGCTGACTATGTCGGATGCACATAGTACACTCCCTATACCTGGTAAAGCACAGGCAGTGTCATGTTTGGCATCCCTTTTACTGTATGTGCGAGTCAGAGAGAGGTGTCATTCCATGGGTCCCTACCGTGTCAGTGTATGTGATATGTATCGTCTCTTTGCCAAGGCCTGGGCATACTGGGCACACCTCCTTCTGTCTACATGGCAGGTTCAGGTAGCTCCTCCTCCAAGTCCCTCTGTGCCTGTGATGGCCTTGGCAATGGTGGGGCCCGTGTGGCCTTGTCCCTTGCTGTTACTGCTGCAGCTGTTTCAACAGGATCATATTGTGTAGCATGGCACATACTATGAACATTTGTATACATGTAGTTGGAGAGTACTGCAAGGCTCCACCGGATATGTCCAGGCAGCGGAACCGTGACTTGAGCATCCCAAACACATGCTCTATTATGATTCTGGTTTGTGCGTGTGTCTCATTATGGAGTTCTTCTTCAGTGTGAGTACATTTCTGACGGGTGTCATCAACCACGGCTCCAGTGCATAGCCAGCATCCCCCACTAGGTGGCCATGTGGGATGTCCCCACTGGCAAATGACTGGTACAGCTTTGTTATATGCCAGATGTGGGAGTTGTGATAGCTTCCAGGGCTGCCAGCACACACATTCAAGATAATGCCCTAGGCATTGCACACGACATGGCAAGTTGATGGAGGGAAGCCCTTGCAGTTTACGTAGATCCTAACCTGCTCGCCAGGTGGTGCTTTGATGTGTATGTGCATGCAGTCTATAGCACACACTACATCAGGGTATTCTGCTATTTGGTGAAAGAGACGCATATTGCTAGTCAACACCTCACTGGTGTTGAGGAAATATATGTGCTCACCAGCATGTGCCGACATGGCATCCAGGAACTGGTGGAGTACCCTGGATGCTGATGCCTGCAAGATCCCCACAATATCCCCAGTTGCCCTTTGGAAGATGCCTGTGGCTAGTATTCCTAAGCCTACACATACATTGGTATCCACTGGGATGGGTTCCCCTCTGTTGGTTCTGTGTGTGAGGCATGACCAACACAGCTCAACAATTTGCTGTAGAATGTCCCTGTCCACCCTATACCGCTCCACTATCTCCAGCTCATGTAGCCCCTGGTTCATAAGTTCATAGGTTAGTACTAGGCTATCGGCCCTACGGCCTATACAAGCCTAGCCATAACAATTCCCTGGCTATTTCTTCCCACACTAATTGGCAGGTTACCCTGGATCTGTACACTCTTCTCCTTTTCCTCATTGTGGGTTGGTCATCAGTACTCACATCCTCACCACCCTCAGCCTCTTGCACATATTGATGCATGAGAGCGACAGCAACTCCTAACATTTTGTTAGTTTTGTCAGGTAAAATTTCCCCATCTGTGTACACCGGTGTAGAGTTTGTGGGAAAAAACAGACTGTAAGGTGTTTGCATAGTTTATAGTAGTGTGCTAGGCTGTTCCATGTGTAATTGGCTGATTCTGATACATTTCGGCTGCCAGCTATGCTAGTTCTCCTTGATTGCCTTCCTACTGCTGTTTTCCCTTCCCACTGCCTTCCTGTTTAAGCCCCAAGGCGTGCTGCATATACCCAGTGCTCAGATGTGAAAAGAGCTGCTATTTCCTGTTTTTTTTTTTTTTTGTTTAGAACCCGGTGCGTGTCGCGCACACACGTTTAGGCAATGTAAACACTGCTAGGCAGCCTCAGACGCACCCCTTCCTTAGCTGTGCTTAGCTAAGGGCAAACACGGGCAACAGAGCTCCAATAAGCTTACAGCATGCATGACACTCCCTCTTATGAGGTCATCCATCTCTTAGACTTATACAATGGTGTTGCTGCACCTACATGGTTTGGTGCAAGGTAACACTGAGAGGAAATCTGTGATTCAGTATCAATCCCCTCATTTGCATCAAACAGAATGCTAATTCATATTTACCACACTCACACTCAGCCTTAGCAACCTCTATTCACTGGTATTGTTGTCTTATGCATGCCATTGACTATTATGGCAAAATGCTGATTTGGGTTTAAAAGCTTATTTCCAACTTGTTTTCTTATTTTCAGGCCGATCCTGTTTGCACACTGCTATCCTATGCTTAAACGGCCGAAATCAGCCAAAAAAAAAAAAGTTATTTTTTTCTAATTTTGCAACTATTCCTCATGCCAATGGCCATATATTTGGCCATTGGCATGCCTACTACATTGATTACATGTTTTCTTTCAAACTGTCATGCCTCCATTTTGTAATTTGCAGAAATGTATTCGGTTAGTAACCGAAAACATTTCTGCAGGTTACACTATTCCCACACATATGCCTGCCTGCTTCCTGGATCGCTAATTCACCTCATTTGCATGGTTTTCACTAGTAAATGAGGTAACTGGCATATAGCAGTGGTGTCTATGCGGGAATAGTGCAGGTGTGTTTGTACACGTCTTGGAGGCTCGTTCCTGGATCACTCGGTGGCCATATTGTGTGCAGCAGCTCTTGCACTATTCAGGCACTCTGTGCACAGCTTGCTGAATCCGGCCGAATGACTTCAATCCTCAGCTATTTGCCAGAAAAGTGCAGATTTTAGGAGGAACACACCAAAAATATGAGGCAAAAATCTGGACATTCTGCGCACATCAGTACAGTTGAGAGGTATGTATACACACACACAAATACATATACATGTATGTATATATACGTGTATATGTATGTATATGTATATATGTATGCATATGTATATATTTCATTTCACTGCAAATTAGCAATAAAATGGAATATTCCCCTTCCCCACTGTATACCCTAGTTAGAATATATAGTTGGGGGTATATACACACACACTTCATTTCATATGATATTCTTACGTTTTGATATAATATTGCTTATATATATATATATATATAATCTATCCAGGTCGCACTACAGTGGGGAAGGGGCATATTCCATTTATTTGTATATAATAGTTGTCAGTGAAATGAACTTTCAGTGAGTGAACCCATATATATATATATATATATATATATACATATATATATATATACACATATATATATATATATATATATATATATATATATATATATGTATACACACATACATATATATATATATATATATATATATATATATATATATATATATATATACACACACACACACACACAGGTATATATGGTTTTACCTACCTTCGTCAAACAGCTCTAATTCTGACATGCATATCGACACTAAACAATCAACATTATGCACATCAACATGCTACTACACTTGCGCCAAGCATCAATCTCAACGCATGCAAAAAAACTTTACAAAAAATACAAAAGAAAACATAATTTTTTTTGCAGGGGCCAAGTCCCCTTGCAACTACCATATCCCCTGCTAATTATATATTCTAACTCAGAGATCGCAAAATTGTTGAGGAAAGGGCAAATTCACCAACCATCCGTTTAGTCGACCAAACTGTGTTGACTAACAGATACCAACCAAGACACCTTTTGACAAAAACAGCTAAATGCATACACACACACGCACACACACACATCTGTATTTATACAGTGTGTGTGTGTGTGTGTGTGTGTGTGTTTGTGTATATATATATATATATATATATATATATATATATATATATATCAGTGGATATAAAAAGTGTACACACTCCTGTTAAAATGCCAGGTTTTTGTGATATAAAAAATGATACCATAATAAATAATTTCAAAACTTTTCCCATCTTTAATGTGACCTATAACCTGTACAATTCAATTGAAAAACAAATAAATCTGTTAGGGAAAAAAATATATAAAAAATAAAAAAACGTACAATACACTGGTTGCTTAAGTGTGCACACCCTTTGTTGTGTATGCACACCCTTAAACTAATACTTGGTTGATGCACTTTTTGATTTAATTACATCATTCAGTCTTCTTGCTTAGGAGTCTGTCAGCAGGGCAAATCTTGACTTGGCAATATTTGCCCACTCTTCCTTGCAAAAGTGCTCCAAATCTGTCAGATTGCAAGGGTGTCTCAGCACAGCCCTCTTCCGGTCACCCCACAGATTTTCTATTGGATTTAGGTCTGGGCTCTGGCTGGGCCATTCTAAAACTTAAATTTTCTTCTGGTGAAGCCATTTCTTTTGTTGATATGGATGTATGCTTGGGGTCATTGTCGTGTTGAAAGGTGAAATTCCTCTTCATCTTCAGCTTTCTAACAGACACCTGAAAGTTTTGGGACAAAAGTGACTGGTATTTGGAACTATTCATAATTCCCTCCACCTTGACGAAAGCCCTAGTTCCAGCTGAAGAAAAGCAACCGCAAAGCATGATCCTGCCACTACCATGCTTCGAACATGGAGATGTTGTTCTTTTGGTGATGCAAAGTGTTGCTTTTGGGCAAACGTACCTTTTGGGATTGTGGCCCAAAAGTTCTACCTTGGTCTCATCAGACCATAACACATTTTCCCAAATGCTTTTGGGAGATTTTATGTATTGTTTTGCAAATTTTAGTCAGGCCTGGATGTTTTTCTGTGTAAGAAAAGGCTTCTGTCTGACACCCGTACCCCATAGTCCTGACATATGGAGAATATGGGAGATTGTTGTCACATGCAGTACACAACCAGTACTTGCCAGAAATTCCTGCAGCCCCTTCAGTGCTGCTGTAGGTCTCTTGGCAGCCTCCCTGACCAGATTTCATCTTGCCTTTTCATCAGTTTTGGAGGGACGTCCAGTTCTTTGCAACATTACTGTTGTCCCATATTTTCCCAGTTTTTGATGACTGTCTTCACTGTGTTCCATGGTATATCCAATGCTGTGGAAATTTTTTTTACGCTTCTCCTGACTGATACTTTTCAACAATGAGATCCCTTTGATGATCTGTAAGCTCTCTGCGAACCATGGCTTTTGCTGTAGCAGGTAACTGAGCAAATGTCAGGAAAATCCTACTAGGACAGCCAAACTTTATTTGGGGTTAATAAGAGTCTCTTTAATTGATGTCAGGTGTGTACCTAAGAGGACTGAATGTTGTAATTAAATCAAAAGGTGCTTCAACAAAGTATTAGTTTAAGGGTGTACACAAAGTATCAGTTTAAGGGTGTGCACACTTATGCAATCAGTGTGTAAGCCGCAGTGGTGCAGCTGTAGCGTTGTCGCCTCACAGCAAGAGGTTCTCCTGTTCGATTCTCAGCTGGAGTGCCTTCTGCTTCTGTGTGGAGTCTGCATGTCCTCCCTGCAGTTGAGTGGCATTCGAAAGACATGTGTAAATGGGCGTGCCTTCATTGAAGGTTGGGCATCGGGCTGGCACCTCGGCACCGTAAAAATCTACTGCCAATCATTAGCAGACCGGTGTTCTGCTGTGGTGACCCCTAATGGGGAAAAGCCGAAAGAAGAAGAACAACAACACTTATGCAATCAGTGTATTGTATGTTTTTTTTATTTTTTATATTTTTTCCCCTAACAGATTTGTTTGTTTTTGAATTGAATTGTACAGGTTACAGGTCACATTAAAGGTGGGAAAAGTTTTCAAATGATTTATTGTGGTCTCATTTTTTTATATCACAAAAACCTGGCATTTTAACGGGTGTGTACTCTTTTTATATCCACTGTGTGAATGTATGTATGTCGATATATATATATATATATATATATATATATATATATATATATATATATTTTTTTTTTTAGTTTATTTATATAGTTCCCTATCAATCGAGTTTTCAGAAACTGGAACTCCATATGATCAAGACCATATGACTAAGTTTTTGAAAACTCAAAGCTTTTGAATGGAGATTGTGGTACAGCAAGGATCTAGAAATCTACTCTTTTCCTCACTGTAGTGTGATCTCAGAGTTGCTATATAATTTGCAGAGCATGTGGTGTGCAGGGGGGCAAGCCCTCCTGTAAAAATGTAAAAAAGGTAGATTTTTATTGATGTTTAAGTTTTCGGAAACTCAATCATATGGTCTCTTCGATATTTTTCCAAGTTCCCGAAAAGTCGATCATCTGACATAGACATATCTATATGTGTGTGTGTGTGTGTGTGTGTGTGTGTGTGTGTGTGTGTGTGTGTGTGTGTGTGTGTGTGTGTGTGTGTGTATACACACATATGCATGCATACATACACTCAGCCACATAGGCCAAGTAAAAAAAAATGAAATCTGCAAGGTTTTCAGCAGTCACTGATATATAGATTAATACTGCTGTTGTATCACAGTAGCACCTAAACGTCTACCTCAATTGGGGTCCACAATGGGATGAGACTGTGCACTTTCTGATGTCATTTGCAAAGTATGTAGCTCAAATGAAATCAAATCAACACAATATATTTCACTAAGTTCTACAGCTGTTACTATTTCTAAGGCCTGGGATAAAGAAGTGGGAGCTGCACTGCACATAAACTTTAACTGCTGGGAAAACTATGCTCTGCCTTCAAACATAACGTTATTTACATGGTTATAGTACCTTTCAGTCAATCATGATTCAGGAAGACTGTTTCCATGAGAATGTAAGAAAAGAAAATAATCTAAAGCCCTGTGTGATGAAGTGGGATAACCTACCCATAGATGACAAGGAGTTGGCTTCATCCACTGCACCCCTTACTTAAACATAACCATAAAACTTTAAAGTCTCACAACTGCAGGATAGGTTCAGTATGCCCCAGAAATGGTCTTCCACTTAAGGGTGAGTTGTTAAATCAAAATATAATAATTAGTGCAAGAGCTGATGTAAGATGCTCATTGCTCTTTTCAAAAAACAGTATAATCCCTAAGCAGCTTGTACAAAAATTCCTACAGTGGGTCACAATGCTGCCTTCCTGTGAATCCTCAGCATAAAAGTGAACCCCATCAGCTTGTACACCCTTGCAGTGTAGTGTAGCCCTCTCTCCAATGTCACGACTTGAGGCCAAAGCTCTGAGATGTATTTGATTCCTTTCCACATAAAAACTGAGACTCTATGCAAGACACTTGAGCAAACAATGCTCAAATATCATGCCTAACAATGGAAAGCAGTACACTTCATTGTGTAAGCTGTTTACTAGATGAAGTGCAACTTCTGTGCTAGTATCCAAGCCTTTTACAGTGCTACTGTGTGTAACTGGGTGCACTGCCTAAAGTGCTGTTTGCTTTCTGTTCCTGACTACTTAGAATGGCCTTGTAATTCACATCTCCAACAGCTCATTGAAGGACATACAGAGCATCTTTCCTGTGTGCTTCACCCTTTGGTTCTGCACTCACCACCATCTGCTCCCTTTACCGTTGACTGTTGTAGTCACTGTTCAGTATTCCATGAAAACAAATGGTATATGTTACTTTTTTGGCTGAGTTGAGATCCACCTGAGCAACACGATCTTCTTTCTGCATCAGTTGCCTGTTAGAGTGATAAATAAGTCAATATCTGCCCTACAGAAAAGTGAATCCCCCCTTCAGTCTTAACAGTGTAAAACTGACTTGTAAAGTAAAACTGTAACATAGTTATCAATTGTGGAAAACATCAAAATAAGGCCCAGGGAAAATAAGGCTTTTATTAATAAATTTATTACTATCCTCAGAATCAGAAATAGTTTATTCCTATGGCAAGTGGCTATTTTTAGTGTAAGAGCACCATAAGGAAAATATGTCACTCAAGTCCTTCCTAATATAGAAACTCAGCTGGGAGGTGCCTGGGTGACCATTATACTAAAGACCTGACGTTATTTAGTTGATACTGGGGCTGTCTTCAACCTCAAAATGGGAATGAGCTGCCTTGTGACGTCCCCATTGTGAGTGACATATTCTGCTTCACTATGGTAGCAGGCAAGGAGTGTATTAGAACTCACATAAATGTGTAATATCTGGCAACGGGTGTCAGGGAATGACAGGGATAGAGGTATGGACAGTTATACCAAATAAGTAATAACATAATACAAAGTCAATGGCAATGCAGAAAATTAAGCTATACCTAACTGTGTGAAACTCAATAAGCGGTCTACATTACAGATAAAAATAATTTCTTACCCATTTTCCAAGCAGCTCTCTTCTTTCTTCAAACACCTAAGAAACCAAGAAGAAAATACAAAGTGCTATAAGACTGGTGGTACATGTTACAACTTCTTACCCATGCAAGCAACAAAAAGGAAATGAAATGGATACAACTCAAGACTAACCATGCCAGTTATAAAGGCTATTTTAATGCAAGCAGCATGCTGGAGTTTGTAGTAAAAAGGAGTTTCATAGAATACAAGGCTGTCCTTACAGTCCAACACACATTAGTAGGACCACAGATTCAAATTTCTTAATAAAATTAAATTCTATTTTCATGAGATGAAATCCAGCGATTGTAATTTCATTTTATAATTTTTACTATACATACATATGCTCTGAACAGTCCATATTTAAAACTTACTGGTATTTTGTCAAGAAAATATTGAAGATCAGTGTTCCTGTCTATTTGTGCAGGAATTTTGCTACTAAGGAAAATGTTCCTCTCTACTTGTTTAGGAATTTTGCTCCTAAGTAAACTGCTGCTGAATGAAGTTTGCAAACCCAGAACAAGTAGACCAAACGGGAAGAAAAGTGGAATGGAGCAACCAGCTACCAGCTCTCACATTCTAGAAGAGAGTTAGTTAAGACAGAAGACGGGATAAATATGGTGATGCATAATCAATCTGCAGGAATGCTTCCATGAACAGATAGTATTTTTGTGGATGTCTGTAAATTAGGAGGGAAGAAACTGACAAAGATCTGGAAGATTTTGTTTAACAGTATTTTAAAGGAGGGGAAACATCAACATTCTAGAAAAGAGTGTGAGACTTTTGTGTAGCAGCATTTTAATGGAAGGTGGCAGCAGAAATCACTGTAGGTACAAGTGCCTCAAGGAACGTACCTGAAAATTAATGTGTACAGAAGTACTGCATGACCTAACTCACTGCAGGCAAGAACTGACAGGGGTTAGCAAGGATCTAGGTCACACTGCCATCCTCCCTGAATCTGTATCACTGAGTCTGTACCATTTTGACACTCATACTGGAACTAGATTGCATTCTATCCTCCGTTCCACCAGTCCTATATTCCTGCTCTTGTTCCGTATAAAATACAAGATTATCAGTAGGATACACTTTATGCAGTTTATACTGCTTAGTGTCCCTTTCCATTTTCTTAACTTTTTTCTTAAAAATGTTATTACATTTTGATCCACCCTATTAATTACTTTATGATACAAGTTTTCATGAATGTCAAAATGTATGATGGTAATCCTGGTATTGAGCCTGAATGTTTTGTTGATAACCAGGATTTTCAAATACCCCGACGCTCAGAAAGAATAGCCAAAAGCAGACAAGGGATGAACAAGACTTACAGCAGAGTAGTGAAGCAGAACTACAACTACAAAAAATGGTAGATGAAGTAGTACAGATACAATGTTTTGATAATATTAAATATAGTTTAAACGGTTTTAACATATACAATTATTCTAATTTTCCTATAACTAAGGAATTATTTTCCCTATTTTCTAAGGGGTTCAAGTTTGTTCCTACACATGTTCCTGACATAGCTTCGGTTATGATAGACTTACAATTATATTTAAGAAAGTTAAATCTGAATCTTAGTTTTTCAGATAAATCTAATAAAAGTGGATCTAATGACAATCTAAAGAGAAGTAGTAAGTTTAATCCACCTTGATTTTTGACATATGAAAAATTAGTAAAAGAAGATTTATACAGGACCTGGGGAGAAAAAAGGAAAGTGTTTAACAACTTAAGCTCTGGGGAAAAAATCTATTGGAGAACATAAGGCAGAATAAGGGTGTAAGAATTATGACATCCGATAAAGGGGGCGGTGTGGTCATCTACAGCACCGAAGATTACAACAATGATATGCAACAAATTTTATTTCAAGAGGACAGTTATTGTTCATGTTCTAAAAAATGAGATCAACATTTCTTATAGTAGGTTGGATAGTTATTTGTATGAATATTTGTTGGATCAAAGAATTTCCAAGGAGGAATATAATTTTTTACTTAATAAATATCCAAAAATTCCTACGTTTTTTTGAATTCCCAAGGTACATAAAAATATAAAGAAGCCACCATTTAGACCTATAGTTGCAGCCACAGGTTCTAAGACTCATAACCTGGCGGTCTATGTGGATAAAAAATTAAAACATATTATTAATAAATTTCCACATTTATTAAAAGATTCTTGGGACTTTTTAGGTCAATTGAAGCAGGATTTATGGTCAGCTGGTGGTTGGTTTCTTACTACTGATGTAGAAGATCTTTTTTCGTGTATTCCGAAACTTGAAGGTTTAAGTCTTTTCGAAGAAGTTCTCTTTACTTATTCATCCCTAAAATCTGATGAAGTATTACTCTTAAGTAAACTAATGAGTCTGATTTTGGAGAATAACTACATATTTTTTGGGGGTGAATATTTCAAGCAATTGAAAGGAGTTGCCATGGGTGCTGCTTGTGCCCCCTTATATGCCAACCTGGTCCTTTTGGGATGGGAACATAAGTACATTTTTCAATGTAATACAAAATTTTCCTCATAGGTTCATAGGTTTATACTAGGCTATCTGCCCTAAGGCATTTATAAGCCTAGCCCAAATATTTCCCCCTTATATGAAAAAATACTGTGCCCATTAGTTTGTTGTGCCTCTGTCCAGCAGTGACACAGAGATGATTCCCGGGATAAACCTACGATCTCCCATCCACAGGTCAAGATTTCTCTTGAACAGAGCCAGCGAGGTGCTCTGCCTCACATGGATCGGGATTTTATTCCACAGCATAGGGAGTCTCTGAGTGATAAATCTATCCCTCCAGCACGTCCTATTTATATCCGTGCTAAGGTTTAAGTCGCTTGCTCTAGTGGTTTTGGTGGATTTGGATTTTTTGAGGTGGAGCATGTCCATTAATTCCGATTTGGACATGGCCTTGTATGTCAGGCACGTCACCTCTGAGCAGACGGTATGTAACTGAATAGAGCTGGAGTTTCTTCAATCTGGCAGCATATGACAGATTTTGGAGTCCCTTTATCCTTTTGGTGAGGAACTTTTGGGGTCTCTCCAATTGCTGCAGATGTCGGGTGAGATACATCCCGAATGGGGCATTGTACTCGATCATTGGTCTGATAAGTGAAGAGTACAGGGGAACAATGACCTCACTAGATCTGGATGTGAATCCCTTCATGATCAGGTGGGCAATGTAGAAGGTCTTTCTAACCACTTTAGCAACGTGAGTGTCAAAAGAAAGGCCACTGTCAACCTGGGTCCCCAGGTCCCTGATAACCTCTTCTGTGCTTAGTGGATTGCCACCTATATGGTAGCTTGGGGTTACCATGTTTTTCCGGGTAGGTGACTATACATTTTTGGCGTTAACTTCAGGCCATGGCTCTGGCACCAGCTATCTGTTTCTGTGAGTCCCTTCTGAAGGATATCCAACTTTTTGTCAGCCAAAGTCCTCCCATGTTGGCCTGTACTCTGTGGGACACCACTTGTGACCGGCTTGGAGTCTGACATACCAGCAACTCTAACCCTGTGGGTTCTGTCCTTTGCAACCCATCTTGTGACATATGGGTTTATATTTAAGCTGGTAAGTTTTTCTACAATACCTACAATACCCGAGGGGTATTGTGTTGCAAGGTCAAGGTAGGCTGTATGGACTGCCTTTCCCTCATCAATGGCCTTGGTGACTGTTTCGAAGAAGTCGACCAAATTCAAAAGGCATGATCTGCCCTTGACAAAGCAAAACTGGCATTGCATACTATGGTAGATTTTTGGATGATGTTTTTATTGTGTGGAAGGGAAGTGCTGAGGAAATTCCACAATTCATGGAATATATAAATCAGACTACAAACTATTTGAAGTTTACTTTCCAATTTCATCAGCAGGAAATTAATTTTCTTGATGTAAAGATTTTTAAAAAGCAAAACAGGTTTCATTCCAAAATCTACAGAAAAAACACCTTTTGCAATGCATACTTACATTACACTAGTCACCATCTGGTACATCAAAAAAGAAGTATTGTAAAGGGCCAGGCTGTTCGAATAGCTAGAATGACCACCATGAAGGATGATGTGATATCTGAGTTTAAGAACCTAAGGGTTATGTTCCTTGAGAGAGGGTACCCGGGCCACTTTATTGATCCAATACTTGACGAGGTGTTGGGAAAATGGGGTATTATTTATAAACCTTTATTGGGTGTGAATGAGGACAAATTTAGTAACCCATTTAAGGGAGAGATTGCCTCCAATAGTATAAAATTTCAACAAGCATGTGTAGTTCAATTTAGTCCCTTGTACTCTCAGGTCAAAGCGACTTTGGTAAAAAATTGGAACATTTTCAGAACCAATTCTGAAATAATTCGTATCTTAGGTGACAAACCCATATTTTCCACCAAGGTAAGGGGTAATATTAAATCCTTGGTAGAAACAAACAAATTTTTAAATAATAGGAAGGGGAATCCAGCTGGCAGTAAGCCTTGTGGTAGATGCCACTATTGCTTGTATATATTGTTGGACAACAAAATAATTATTGAGAATCAGACTAAAAGTGTTGTTTTATTAAAAAATGGAAATTGTTGTTCCAATAAACTTGTGTATATCGCTAAATGCAGCACCTGTCTGTCTTTTTACATTGGTAAGACGAAGAGGATGCTGAAAAGTAGGATATACAAGCATCTCTATGATATCAAGAATGAAAAGAATACTAATGCACTATATAAACATAGTACAACGTGTAAGAACTTTAAGTGTTTTAAGTTTGGCATTCTTGATTTTGTCATAGTAGATGTGAGAGGGGGTGACTGGCAAAATATATTAAATAAAAAAGAGTTGATGTGGCAATTGAGGCTAGCTGCTGACCACCCACCAGGTATCAATGAATTAATTTCTATAATGCCTATATTGAAAGAAAAGGCGGAATTAGTTTAATTGGCTGTTTCATTAGGTATTGATAAAGTATTTTACTTTTAATTTTAAATATGTATTTTATATAACTTTTGTGTATATTTTTAATATATATTAACATATATTGATTTGTTTTTTATTCACCATTAGGAAAGTACATATACATGTACCATACATTGTTCTATATTTTTTGTAGAGAAGTGTTTTTGTAGAAATGAATTTTTTATTATATTGAATCTAACTAATTAATTATTCATTTTTTGGTCATGCATATACTGCTTACTATTTATGAGAAGTGGTATTTTAAGCATAGTATTGGTTAATACTGAACCAATGAATTTAAACTGTTTGCTATTTAAGCTTCAATGTTTTTACTATTACTTGTTCTGATGAAGTCAATTTACTTGATGAAAGCACTTAACCTCATGTCTTTGTGTTAATAAAATCTTTTTGTGAACCCGCAACGCTGTGCTACTTTTGGTTAACTTGCATTTTCATTGTTTGAATGAGGGACCACTAGTGAGGAAGAAGAATGGATCTGCTTAATTTGTCCACTAAAACACTGGAGATGCTCAGCATGTGCACTACAGCAAGAAAGTGCTGGGAAGATAATGCCTATTACCACAGTCTCATGGCTTCCCTGTAAAGTGGATATGATCGGGTTCCTCCCTGCTTGTTGATATATCAGACTACCGCCATGTCTGTCTGCCAGGATGGAGATCCCACCTCGGGGAGGGAGTTCTGACAGGCCTGCCTCTTAACCTCTTAGTGGAAGAAATCTGGGCAAAGCCATATATATAAAAGTGGGACAAAGGCCCAAAAATATGGACAATTTTAAAATAATGCTCCTACAAACTTAGAAAGTTGACAGAATAACAGGTTTTGCATTAGCATGAATTTTCTGAAGGGTATGAAATCTGAAACTCAAATGTCTGTCAATATTTTCTAAATTTAGTCTTTAATGATTTACCACTAATTTGCCAGAAAACCACAATGTTATGAAAAACGGACCGAAAATATGAAGCAAAAATCTGGACATTCTGAGAACATCTTTACTGTTGAGAGGTATACAATGCCTTCAACTCCAAGTCAGTGATGTGAAGACTGGCCTTAACAGGTGACCAAGAACCGTGAACACTCTTCCCATCAAAAATGCTCCTATACCCAAGAAGGGAAGCGTCCATTGTTATTGTAAGTGGTGGGAAGAATGGTCAACTGGCTGAAACCACTAGAAAGGCCAACCTCCAACTGATCTGGTCTATGCAAATCAGTGTGAGACAAATGTTTTTGCAGTGGGTGAGACATCACAGACCATTGAACCGACAGGGTTCGCTGTAGAACTCTCATGTAATACCTTGCTAGAGAAAATAGTGTGATCAAAAGGGCCATTAAGCATAGCAGCCTGAGAATAAGTCTTGCAGGAGGACAGGAGAGTTGGACTTGACAATCTACTAGATGCAGGGACGATACTCTGGATTGTGAAAGTTTGACTACCTCATAATTTATATCCAGGTATCATCCAGTGAATTCCATTTGTTGTGTCAGTATTAGCCGTCTATTTGTATGGTTGACTGTAATCCCCAACTGCGGGGAAAGGTGGAGAAAGAAGTCTGTGTGTGTGTGTGTGTGTGTGTGTGTGTGTGTGTGTGTGTCTTTCGGCTTTTCCCGGTTAGGGATCGCCACAGCGGAACTCCGGTCCGCTAATGATTGGCAATAGATTTTTACATGCCGAGTTGCCAGCTCTGACGCACAACCTTCAATGAAGGTACGCCCATTGATGCAGGTCTCCACACAGAAGATGCTCTAGCTGAGAATCGAACAGGACAACATCTTACTGTGAGGCGACAATGCTACCGCAGCACCACCACCGCAGTTAGAAAGAAGTCCCTGTGTTGGACCAAAAGATCCCTGGTTGGGGCAGTGAGTACCCAGTCATTTAAATACTGCAACACCTGTAATCTGAGATACACTGCTACCACTGCATGCATTTGGTAACCATCTGGGGGGCTGTGTTGAGATCAAAGGGCAGTGCTCTGAACTGAAAGGATGGTCTCCCAGCCAAAAACAGGAAACCTCCTGGATGCCTCACTGATCACTAGTGATATCTGCATTGCTTACTGTACTTATTTCCTTGTTTCACTTGAAAGAAAGTTACTGTTTGTCATTTTTGCATTTAAGTTACCTGTAACACATTGCACTTAAGTTACTTGGCACTTGCTCGCTAAAGCAATTATATAAGTCAGCACTAAAAATTAAAAGCACTACACCCTCACTCCCCACTGGCCCTTGTTTTCAATTATTAAGGAATTCCCAATATTATTCTAGCATGTCCAAAGGTCAGTTGTCAATCTCCTCTCTGGTCCAGCTGGTGAATCTGGGAATCTTGAGGCAATGTTACAACTGCCTCATGTACACAGACAACCCTCTCCTCCTCCCAACAAATTCCAACACATGTGAGAGATGCAACCATATAGCCAAACTGGAGGCTAAGCTCTCTCAACTCAGTACTGGCATAACCAGTCGGGAGGAGAAGGAAACCACACTCACTACAATTCCAGTCTCACATAGACCTACCACGACAGCAAACCAAACACATAATCACACAAAAACATACTCGGAGGCTCTAAATAAAGATCTGCCTAAGCAGCAGAGACCTCCAAAGCAGACACCCAAGCAACCGCTACCCCAAAACAAAACACGTGCAACACATATCTCACAAAGCCAGTGTGCCGAACAGTCACAGCCCTTAAGAATAAACAACACACCTGATACACTTGTAATAGGTGACTCTATCATCAGGCACACTGGCGTCCCGCTCACCAGGCTGAACAAGGAGAGGGTCACGGTGAGCAGCCTGTCGGGTGCTAGGATCCGCCACATAACACAAGCACTCAGGTCACTCCAAGGCAAGTACAAATATGACTCAGTCATTGTCCATGCTGGTGTGAATGACCTGAGACGTACCTCCCTGGACTACATGAAAAGAGACATAAAGGAGCTCTCTGAGCATGTAGCCCAGGCCGGTATGACCCTGACCTTGAGTAGCATCTTACCCTCACCAAGAATGATGCCACAATATGAAGACAAGATGATCAATTTCAACAATTGGCTTAAGTACTGGTGTCATTCAAAGGGGATCCAATGCCTGTCAGCTTGGGATGATATGCTCGACAAGCCACGATGCTTCGCTAGGGACGGCTTGCACCTGTCACCCCTGGGCTTTCAGATATTGGCAAAGGCTCTTGCTACCCCCATAGTGCCTTTTTAGGCAAGGCTCAAAAGACAAACCCACCTCCATAGGTATCACAAGGGATAAGAAACTAAGAGTAATGCTACTCAACGCCAGAAGTCTAAACCTCAAGATGCACGCACTCGAAACTCTCCTTAGCATGGAGAACATCAATATTTGTGAGGTAACAGAAACTTGGTTCAGGGCTCCCGAGAGCACCCCAGCACTACCAGGTTATACCTCATACCATGCTTTTCAGCCCCAAAACTTGGACCGAACCACAAAAGTAGGGGGAGTATCGATATTCATCAAAGATACCCACACCTCCAGGTTGGTGGCAAAGCACGAAGCATCAGAGACTATCCATGTGCAACTAACAGTGGGTAAAACTGCCTTCCAGTTTATAGCCTGCTACAGACCACCCTTCCAAACCCAGGAACCCCACTCGGCCTTTCTGAGAACACTGGAAAATATGAAGGTCTCTCCAAACACCATTATATTGGGTGACTTCAACTACCCAAACATAGACTGGGAGCATTACTCTAGCTCCAACACCCTAGCCCAAAGGTTCCTAGAATTTATAAACTCAAATGCTATGGAACAACTTGTTACTACTCTCACAAGAGGGGAAAACATACTGGACCTGATCATCACCAACATGGGGTCTCTATGCTCCAGACCAGAAGTGTATCCCTCACTGGTAAGATCAGACCATAAACTAATCTTACTGGATATTCACATCCTGACCCCACCCCCTGCCCAGAAAACCACAGTGAAAAACTTCCCTAAAGCAAATTTCACACCTCAAAACTGAGGTGGAATCCTTCAAAGCCCCCGGGCCTGTGGAAAATATGGCCCAGACTGCAGAATCCTTTATAAACGCATTCTATGAACACCTTCAGGAATGCATGGATCATGCGATCCCAAATAAAACCAAGACCCAATCCTCCAAAGGCAGACGTACTGTCTGGTGGACCCCAGCCATAAACAAACTATACAACAGAAGGAGGAAGCTACTAAATGATAGAGCAAAATCCCAAAAAGGGAAGGCATCACTGATCAGTAATAGCAAAAAACTACGGGCACTCATAAAATTGTCTAAGGCCAGCTTTGAGAGAAAAATTGCACAGGACACTAAGGATAATCACAAGGCTTTCTTTAGTTATGTTAGGAACCTGGTGGTAATTCCCAGATATGCTCAGAATTAGTCAAAAATGACAAAAAATACACTGAACCCGCAGACATTGCCAACATCCTAGCTGACCGGTTCAGCGCAAACTTCTCCCCCCCTCACCACCAAAAGGGCAAATATCTATCCCAGCAGAGTGCTGCCCCCCTGACATCTCAGATGCTCAGGTAAGAGCCGCCCTCTCCAAAGCAAAAAACACAGCATCAATGGGACCAGACGGTGTCCCGGGCTGCGTCCTACATGAACTCCAAGAAGAGCTAAACCCAAACATAAAACTACTGTTCAATCTCAGCCTTACTACAGGATATGTGCCCAAAGAGTGGCGTACAGCAACAGTGGTCCCTCTCCATAAAGGTGGTGCCTCAACGGATCCTGGAAACTATCGCTCCATAAGCCTGACTAGCTTGGTCTGCAAAGCTATGGAAAGGATCATCATGGACCTCATAAATAAAGATATTGGGGACCTACAGACACTGGATCCTACCCAGTTCGGCTTTGTTAAGGGCAGATCCTGCCTCTTAAACCTGGTTGATTTCTTTGAAACAGTCACCAAGGCCATTGACGAGGGGAAGGTGGTCCACACAGCCTACCTGGACCTCGCAAAAGCCTTCGATACAATACCCCACTCGCATTATAGATAAGCTCACCAGCTTAAATATAAACCCCTATGTCACTAGATAGATTGCAAACTGGCTCAAGGACAGAACCCACATGGTTAGAATTGCTGGAGCCATGTCAGACTCAAACCAGTTACAAGTGGTGTCCCACAAGGCTCAGTCCTGGGACCGCTCTTGTTCGGTATATATTTCTCGGAGGTACAGGCCAACACGGAAGGACTGTGGCCGACCAAGTTCGCAGATGAATGCAAACTGGGCCATAATCGATTCTCCAGCCGACACAAGCATCCTCCAAAAGGGCCTCATAGAAACAGACAACTGGTGCCAGAGCCATGGCCTCAAGCTAAATGCCAAAAGTGTATAGTCATCCCCTTTGGCAAAAACAAAGTGCCCACAAATTACCACATAGGTGGTAATCCATTAAGTACAGAAGAAGTAATTAGGGACCTGGGGACCCAAGTTGATAGCAATCTCTCATTTGACAACCACGTGGCCAAAGTGGTTAGAAAAACATTTTATATAGCCCACCTAATCATGAAGGGATTCACATCTAGATCAGAGGAGGTCATTGTGCCTCTTTACTCATCCCTCATCAGGCCCATAATTGAGTACAATGCCCCTTTTGGGATGTACCTTACCAGACACCTGCAGCAACTGGAAAGACCCCAAAAGTACCTCACCAAGAAGATCAAAGGGCTCAAATAGATGCCATATGCTGCCCGGTTAAAGAAACTCCAGCTCTACTCAGTGGCATACCGCCTGTTCAGAGGCGATCTGTGCCTGACGTATAAAGCCATGTCCAACCCAGAATTAATGGACATGCTGCACCTCAGAAAATCCAAATCCCATCGAGCTATGCGCTCGAGAGACTTGAACCTCAGCACTGAAATAAATAGGACATGCTGGAGGGACAGATTCATAACCCAGAGGCTCCCGTCACTCTGGAATAAAATCCCAGTCCAGGTTAGGCAGAGTCCTTCATCGACTCTCTTCAAGAGGAATCTTGATGAGTGGATGGGAGATCGTAGGTTTACCCCGGGTATCACTTCTGTGTCACTGTTAGACAGAGGCACAGTATACTAACCTCAAAAAAGGGCATAGCAAAATAAATTTCAAATGGGTGGCGAAAGCCAAACACATTCTGGCTAGGCTTATAAATGACCTAGGGCAGATAGCCTAGTATGAACCTATGAACATATAGCAAGCATACTGAAGATCAATTGAGCACATCCAGTCATCCTTTCTCAGAAGAGGTAGAATGGACTGAACTGTGACCATCCAGAATTTTGTTCATTTCATGAACTGAAGGAGATAGCTTAGGATTGGCCTGAGGTCCTCTGTTTTCTTCAGAACTAAAAAGAAAGTGGAATAGACTCCAGATCCTGACTGGTCTGGAGAGACCTTTATTTCTAGCATCTTTTTTATTTCTGCTTCTGTAGACTCCATTTGACTGTGACATGTCTGGAATCAGTCTCTTTTTCAGTTGAGGGGAAACAATGGGAATAGTGTAGCCTCTGGTGATTTTCCTAAGCACCCATATATCTTGTGTTAAAGCCTGCCATAGTGTGGCATTCGGCAATTCTTCAGGAGTGCTGATTGGGTTTCTCAGTGAAAGGACAGTGAAACCCTTGATTTTGCAGTCTGATTCTGCCTCTAGGGTGATGTCTGTTAAAGTTACTACCTACTCTGCCTGGGGAGGTTCTGTCCACAGGGGTGTCTCAGCTAAATTCCTAAAATTTCCAAAACCACATATTGTTTCCACCTTTTTGGTTCCTAGAAAAGATCCTTTGAGAGGTGGAAAATCAGATTCCAGTGGCAGACAGGGTCTTCTCTTCCTGCTCACTCCTGGTGAGCATTTCTTTCATCACCTTTGGTCCAAAAAAGTCATAGGGGTGTTAATAAAGGACGTCTTGAAGCTGTCCGCAAAGTCACATAAGTGCATCCAGGAGTGCTAGAGGATGGAAATGGTGGTGCCTGCAGCTCTGGCGATACCATCAGCTGCTTTGGAAAGCAGAAGCATAGATACATTGGACAGACTGCAGGGGAGACAACTGGGACTCCACTGAATTCTGGATGTTCATTGATAAGTTACCCAAAATGGACTTGGTCAACTCCTTTGTCAAGAACATCTGAAAGAATGTCATATGGACAAGATAGTTCAGTGCACTGAGTGCAAAGGTTGCTGAAACCTATGTCCATTTCCTGAACCTGTCCAAAGCCCTGGTCTCCCTGTTAGGGGCACAGACAGAAGTACTCTGCTCCAAGTGTTTTTTCTTTGTAGCTACCTCAACAACAATGGCATCCTCCTGTGGGACCCTTGCTCCAGTGCAGCCTATTCTTAGGGACTACTCAGATCTTGTCTGGCTTTCATGAAATTGGATCCACCACATCAGGACCCTTTCATAGCCGCTACACCACGTGGACTATAAGATCACCGGTGAGTGTTAACACCCAAAAAGTAGAACAGCCAGCCTCAAAAGCGTTGAGGAATACAGATTCCTCAGGAGAGAGTGCATTGGTGGACCAATTCATTCATTTTATCGATTCACGAATGTCAACAAAGGTGAAGTCTTCTAGAGGGGCTCATGGAGGCCATTCACCCTCATCAAATTCTGTGTCTTCAGTGACTGACTCTGGACAGCAGTCTGTGTCGTCTTTTAAAAGTGGAACCTGCCCCATTTCGGCTTCTGGGGAAGGGTCTAAAATCATACCGGGAGCTTGCATGGTGAGCAACCCCAAGGCCGAAGGAGGCTGACTGACCCAGTCATTCAGGGTGCACGGACTGAGATTCAGTATCCAACAGAAGTCAGGACTGAGCCAAGCATGGTAAAAACACCTCTTCTCTCAGTTTGGAAAGAACAATTTCAAATACCTTGAATGCCAAAGATGTAATTGGAGCAGAGCAAGCACTGATCAGATCCGGAAAGGAGAAAGGAGTGCAGCCTCTGCTCCAACCCACTGCAACTCTAAGGCTGGCAACATAGCTGAGCTATCAAATGAATCAAACAAAGGCTAAAAATGAGTTAAATTCCCCAATAAATCCACAATGACCACGTTCCTTAGGACAACTAAACCATAAAGCCACGGATATGTAAATTAATCACCATTTATTGTCCATAACACGCTAGCACTCACTAAACAAAATAAAAAAAGTAAAAAGTTCATATTTCCCATTCTCCTTATAGATTTCCACATCCAAATATTGTAATTTATCTGGGGAATGATTATATGTGAACTTTAAGAAACTAGTACGAGCATCTAAGTATCTTATAAAATCCAGCATTGCTTGTTCTGTTGCTGTCCACAAAATACAAATATCGTCCAAAAATCTAGTAGTGCAGCAGATAGCATTGATGTCTCAGAGAAACAGGTTCTCGGGTTTGATTCTCAGCTGAAGTTCCTGCTAAGCAGAGTCTGCATGTCTTCCATGTGTCCACATGGGTTTTCTCTAGATGCAACAGTTTCCTCCTACCTCCCAAAGAAATGCAATAATTAAATCAGTGTTCTCCAAGTTGCCTGTAGGTGGGCCTGTAGTGTGCAAGCTTGAGTTTTCCATTTTGCAACTGACCAGTGCACTATTCATAACAGGTTTTTAATGCCTTACACCCACTGGCCATAGTGACACACACAATGTCTCCACTATCCTGTGATGGATGTTTTAGTCTATGCCTCACTACTGGACCTGCAATTGAGGACATGTTATGGGTCATTGTAGGAAGGTATAGGACAGGCCATTACTCAACAGCCAAATAACAATAATTTGTAAACAAAAGAAGGTCCACACTTGACAAATTCCAGTTATTGAGAGCTGCAGATAGCTTTGAAATCTAGAGCTCCCTGAACCAAACAGTACAAATGAAAATATAATAATGCTACCTGAGACCTAATTTTTGTGCAAAAGTTGAATGTATAGCTTGGAAAAGTTGGTAGACATTTAGATGATGTGATCTACAAAACATATGAAAAAGAAACAAACAAAAAAACATAAAAGTTTAAAGGAATCGTCAGTGGATTCCACACAAGGCAGACCCTCTACTCTGCCATATAGTGCACTAATAAAGCTGATACTTGTGGTTTGTAGCATCAGTATTCCTGTCAACATAAAACAAATTGCTATGCCTAATTATTTAATGTAATAAGATGTCTATACAAAATTGTCATCTCATATCTTTTCTCCTCTTTTATTTTTCTTCTGGAAAGTTATGGCTTCAAAGTGATACCCATTTTCCTTATTCACATACCTATTATGTCCCTTTTTTCCAGTGATTTTTTTTGCAAAAAGGTGGTGGATTACTGTTAAATAATGACACTCTTTAAAGTTACAGTCTATCTCAGAAAACGCATGCAAATTCAAGTCCTTCAAATCTGTTAACTTTTAAACTCACTAATAATAGTAGCATTTAAAAATTTAATAAAGGATTTTGAGTTAGGATATTTTTCCCCAGTTCTCAAGTTAAGAGGTTGAGAACTCACTATAACAGTGATAACCTAGAGCAGCTTATTGTTTTCAAAGGGAGTTCAGATGAACTAGGTTTTAAAGCCAAAGTGCAGGTATGTTGTTTAGTCTCCTCATATAGAAGCAACTATAACTAAATTGCCTGTCAATGTCCTTCTATATCACTGTTGTCATATTCTTTACTATAGGGATCTCCTACCTAGGACAGCACGATATTCAGCCAATATATCAAAGCCTTATAATCTTGTATGTAATGTACGTCTCACACATGTTCACCACACAAAATATAGGGCATAAAAGTGACGTATAGATGCAGTTACCCATAACTTCTTTGCTGCCAGTCCAAATCACAGTACTGCTATTGTTTTCATTCCTAACTAGATTACGATTGTATTACTGAAATGTAAAACATGTATTTTCCATGTTGTGCTTATATCTGAGATTGAATCAACATTTGTATCTGTACATTGTATATGTATCATACTGTTATTTATAAATGTGGAGCTTTTCTCCCCAGGCCTCCACTGAAAAAGGACATTTTGTCCAGTTGGACTTTCACGGTAAAATACAATAATTTATTTATTTATTTATTTTATTTAACATTTGTTTACTGGGAAAGTCCGACTTGGAACAAAGCCAATTTTCAGCAGAGCCCCAGGGAGAAATGCTCCAAACGTGTGTCTTTGTATCATGGCAGGAAACTGGAGTATCCAGAGAAAACCCACACAAACACAGGGAGGACATGCAGACTCCGCACTGAAGGCACTCCAATTTATTATGTTCAGCAACTAAAAAAAAAAGACTCCGGTTATCCTGTTTGTGGTTATTCCAATAATTTTAAGTTGTGCATATGATATAGAGAACACATGCTGATTTATGTAACTGAGATTTGCACATCACTTTCCTCAAGCATGGCTCTGCAGAAACATCAGGCTTCTTCTGCCTTTCATGAAGAACTATGACCTCTGCCCCCTTCATACCAGTCAATCTTTTAGCATGAGAATTCTGGACAAAGTCTAAAATGATGGGGAGGCAAAGGTCGAAAATCAGGGATAGATTTTAAAGACTGCTGTTATAAATATAGAAATTTGTTAGAATAGCAGGTTTTGAATTAGCACGATTTTCTGAAGGATATATAAAAGTCTGAAGCATAAATATCTGCCATCATTAAGTGTCCTCAGTCTTCCATGGATTGCTATAAAATCACATATTTTATGAGGAATGGACCAACAAATAGGAGGCAAAAATCTGGACATTCCACAAAATTCTGGACAGTTGAAAGTCACTGTGCTTTGGCCTTTTCCTGATGCTAATTTATGCAGCTATTATATTGGGTAAGAATGGGCTTAACAAACTAATTATGGAGTCTTTGGTGTTTATTTACCTGAAAAAGTTAAATTCTCTACTCTATGGTAAATGTATCGTTCTTACCAAAAACATATTAAAGTGAGTACATGTACATAAGCATTGCTGTTGTGTTTTATTTTAAGGTTGTAAATACATGACAGTGGCAAAGCTTGTTTTTTTTTTCTAGACCTTTTCTCATATTACAGGCACAGGGCATTAATATGATTCAGTGAAATGTAAGTGAGTATCCTTAGAACTCATTGCGGCCTGTTTTCTTTTTTCTTGATAATTTTGTATTTTATTTTCTTATAGAACATTATCAGACAGTATACAAAACATTCATTAATCAATAAACACAACATTTACAAGGAAACCATCTGATACATAATTATGGTAGCTTGTATTTGTAGATCACTGGACTCATCCTTGCAGGAGCAGAGACAGACTGCAGCAAATCTGATTCCGTTTCAAGAAGGTGTGGCAGTATTATAGGACAACTGAAACTTGATTACATTTCTAATGGATGTCCAAAAAGCTCCAAGAGCTACTAAAGTCTTTCAAACTGGAAATTGGCTTTCTTCTTACTCTACCACATGGGGATTTGTAGATGCTGCTCATGCATTAGGGCTGACAAGGCAGACATATGCATATTTGCCAGCTCTTCATTTTCAAGCACAGAGAATTATAGTGGTGGTGGAATACTTTTATTTGCTGCTGCATTTAGCAATCTATTCTATAACCATTTGTGATCACACACCTGCAAATCCACAATTGTCTGCTACTATGGACAACTGGTCTTAATACCGGTGCTTTAATATCTCCTCATGCTTTTTGTCAAGAGTTTTGTAACAGGTTTAAAGCTCGTCTGGAGCAATAAGATATGCTCAAGAATCCAGCCATGAAGCAATACAGTAAATGTAACCAATTAAACAGGAAACTTCATCTGGAAGCCAGACAGGGTTGGGTAGTTGACATAACAGACTCACAGGCCAGAAGAGTTTTATGTTTGAAGAAAGACATAGAAAGGAGTAACACAGAACAACTGAAGTTGCTAGATATTGCTTTGGAGTTTAGACACAGTCTTACGATAGCAGTACAATTACAATTCTCTGAAAGTTCGAAGAGCTGTAGCTGTTTGCCTCTGATACATGAAGAATATCATAATGACTTGAGAAATGTGAGATGGGTAAATGCAACTTGTATTTTAAAGACCTTAAGACATTTTAAACGCATTTCACAAGTATTATAAAGATTTATATACTGGTTTTAACCTTGGCCATTTTCTAGCTAGGCAAATAATGAATTTCATGGAAAGGTTGTCCTTGCCAAAACTTTCTGTTGAGTAGAACAATCAGCCCTACTTGCAGAAAATGAACTAGATGAGTTTCTGGATAATCTATCTAAGTCAAGGGTATGTCCCTGGAAACAGATTGTTTTCATTCAGAACTTTATCATTTGGGATGAGAGAAGATACAATGGCAGTTACTCAAAGTCATATCCCCATTGCAAATGGGAGCAGTGGTCTCTGCAGCATTTAAGGAAAAGAAAATCCTTCCAGAGTCAGCTTCTTATTACCCAAGTTCTGTATTAAATCAGACTAATAAAATATTTCTAGACATACTGGCCTCCAGGCTGACTACAGCACTTCTGAAGTTGATTAACTCAGACTAATATGAATTTATACCAGGGAGGCAGACCTTTTATAACATTGCAAGGAATGCATGTTTATCTAAGATTCTCAAACCTTGTGTAAAGCTTTGCTGGTAACCAGACTGGATGCTGAGAAGGCTTTTGACAGAACTGACTGCAATGTTTGATTCAGTTACTGAACAGCTTCATGTTTCTAGCAGAGTTAAATGAATTACTCAGGTCTACAAGGGATCTGTGGCATGTGTAAAAGTTAATTCTAGACAATCGTCTAAGTTTGAACTGAGCAGATGAACGAAGGAAGGTTGATCACTCTCCCTGTTATTCTCATTGGTAACTAAATCCTTTGGTGGAAGCGTTGTGTAATTCAAATATAGCAAATTGTAAAGCTAGCAAACAGGGAATCATGCTATCTCTTTATGCACATGAGTTACTTATTTATTTTGGTGATCCATAGGTGGATATTCCTACATTATTATCCATTTTAGATGACTTTGTCAAATATTCATGGTAAACGTAATTAAATAAATAAACCCACAAGTAATGCAATAGCAGTTAATTTTCACTTATCACCAGCAATGACAGATATCTTTTCATTTGGGTCCAAAGTTCAATAATAAACTTACAAATTTGGACTGTATTACCCTACATACTTCTCTAAAAATCTCATAAAATTTTACTAGAAAAGTGTATACGTATTGTAAGAAAATGGAGTAATCAAATGTTGGATTTACATCGAAAAGCCTCACCAAGTCAGAGGTTTCTTTTACCTAGACCCTTAGGACATTCCAAGCAGCATCACTTTGTTCAGCTAAGAGGGTTTTTAAGATGCTCAAAAACCTCATGACTATTCTGTGGGATAAAGATAAGACTAGGGGAGCTTGGAATACGTTCTCTCTCCATCAGAATAAGGTGGTCTAGATAGACCAGAATTCTTGCTGTACTTGTGAGCTTCACAGTTAACTTGTTTTTGTTTATGACAAGCACAATCTGCTGATTTTTAATGGAGAGTATCATCCATGGAAGAGTGCATCAGTAGATACACTGGACCCTGGTTAATTTTCTGGGACAAGTGTTTCAGCAGAGAGTCAGAAATGTCTTCTTCTTTTGAAGACTTAAGGGTAAGATGTAGAAAAATATATCTTTGCTCCTATTTACATCAGTTACAAGTCAACTGAAATTTACAGAGCTGGATGAACAGAAAATTAGATGAGGTCTAGGGATTAATTAATAGACTGAACACAATTCCTTAGGCAGCCACAATGCAAGGCAAAGTTCGATTTAGCAAAATAGAACCATCTATATTACAGAAGCTTATGTAATATTTTTACGACCATTATGAGAAAATTATTGTATGGCCAGGGTGTACCTTTCTGCGACAAACATTTAAGAGATGGAAGGGAGGAAGGGACTGATAAGTAGGAGCTCATGAGCATTTAATTCAAACCAAAAGCATGGCAAAAAAGGACATTTTCAAAAATAGTTGAAAGATGTTAAATATGCAGATAAGCCATTTCCAGTACAAAAAAAGTGTATTTAACCCCAAATAAGCTACAGTGTCACATCACCTCCACATATTTTGCCCAAAAGTGCTACCCAACTACATTAATTTACTTAGTGGCTGCACCAGTGACACAGAAGAATAAGGCCCTGACAATGGCCCAAAAGACCCAAGTTCAAGTTGCATCATGGGAATTTGACAGCACAATAACCATGCTATGGTGGTCAGGAAAGTTGTGGAGTAATGGCTGCTACAGCCAGACGGACACACCCTGAGACTATACCTCATGGTCCATCTGCACAAACAAAGATATATTCATCAGCCAAATAGAGAGGGATCACACTAGTACAAATCCCCACTGGCTGCAGTATGACAACATCTTGCTTAACATATCCTACTCTACAGTGTATGTAGATGCATACATTAAACCTGGCATGGAGTTCAGGGGGTAGGCTCCATGCATAATGTGCTCCATCCCACTCTACAGGGCAACAGATGCATACCCGAAATACTGGCATGGAGGTAAAGGGATGGGCTCCATGCATCAGGTGGGCTTCCAGCAGGGGGACCCTCCCAGTGTGGGTTACACTGAGGATCCTGCTAAGGCATGAGAGTTGTATATAGCAGAGATAACTGGGTGCAAGTCTGGAGAGGCCTGTAATCAGCACTGGTGGGAAGAAAACAGAATACTGCAATACATGTCTCCTACATTTTTAGGGGCTATTGCTGGAGATACAAGACAGAGAAAAGAGTTATATGGAAGTTCACTTTTTGAGAGTGAATTAGTTTGCTGCAATTTAAAATGCAGTTACAGAATTTATCTAATAACTTATGGTCATATAGGTTACTTACAACTCCCTTGTTTTTGCTGGGAGACCCAAGGAGATCAGTTGGTGGAGAAATGAAAATAATCTTCTTGCTCTTACAAAGTTATTAACTGAAGAAAACTATAACAACATGGTAGAAGTCACCAGATTCTCCTGTCATCAACATTTAATAACTTTATTATGCCTATGTTTTGATTATGAGTCATTAAAGGTGATGGATACATGCAAACAAAGATTTCACTCTAAAGGGTTTCTGATGGCTGCTGTGGAAAGATAGACACCTTAGCACACCAGCAGTTTCTTCCATTTATCCTACTAGGTAGTTGGGGCTGGATGAACTCTTCACAACTTTGCTGGTTAATCATAAAGTAAAGATAGATGTCTTTTTTTCAGAGAGGAACCCTCTCACTTTAATTCTCGTCTCAGATCCTTTGTATATCCTCGTAATTAACCTTATTGTCATAGGCCTCCATTGCCCTAGTCATAAAATCCCAGCTTATTCTGTTGAATGCTTTTTTTTGCTTCAAGACCCAATAACAGCAATGGTATTTTCTTACATTCTGCTTCCTTCTGGATCATCATTGTTCTATTAATGCTGTCAAATGTTTGCCTTCCCCCACACAATCATATTGATCAATATTTATCAATTTTGGCAACACCCTTGTCATTCTTTTACCTAGTATAGACATAAACACTTTATAATCATGGTTTAAAATTGTAATGGATCTATATGATGCTGCCCTGGGTGGGTCTTTACCGTCTTTGGGTAATACAGACACTACAGCTTTCTTCCAAGACACTGGTGCATCTCTTCCTTTTAAAATACTGTTAAACACAATCTTCCAGATCTTTATCACTTTCTTCCCTCCTAACTTCAAAAATTTCAGAGGAATACCATCTGTTTCTGGAGAATGTCCTACAGACTGAATGTATATCACTGTGTTTATCACATCTTCTCCTATCTTAGCTATTAGTTGTTGAGCCTCATCTATCTCTAACTTTGACATAATTAAGTCTTCCATAAATATTTCCATTTGTTCTCCTAAACAGCAATTCATTAGAAAGATGAAGCCCAGCTACATAGAACTGAAGGAATTTTCTATGTGAATCCCAGATGAATGATGTGCCAAAATGTGTCCACTACGTCAAGTGCTGCCATCCAGGTAACATTCTGCAGCAGGGTTATGAATGTTGAAGAGAAATTATCTAGAATTTGACACATTTTGTGTGTCCACTGAAGTCCGGGATGAGATGAACCCATCATCCTCTTTGGGAAAGTAAAAGGTTACAGAAGAAGCCTTTACCCTTCTCCAAATTAAGAAAAGGGTTTGCATTTCCCTATCTCTAGAGAATAACTGGTTCCTGTGCAAAGCAATTTCTAGGGTGAACCCAAACTGATCTGACAGGCGATATGTCTAGAACCCGCAGATCTCTGATAATGGAACTCCCAAGGTGAGGCTAACTTGGAGAACCAGCTCTTCGTCAGCTCTGTGGCACAGAAGGATAAAGCACTAACTATAACACAGATGCCATAGTTTTGGTTAACAGTTTCTGCATTGGTGGGGCTGCCAGGGAGAGTGGACGTGATGTGCAGTAGTGTGAATGGTTCAGTTGGAATGGAAAGTATAGCAGCCCCTCATGAAAGCAACCATGGACATCAGCCACTAGAGTGTGGGGATTTAGGTCAACAAACAGAAAATCATGTTGTTTGCCTCAATGATGGCATCTTGAAATGGTCTTACCCTAATGGAGGCAAATGGACTGATTGACCACAGGAAGAGGCTGACAACTGGCAGGCGCAATGATAAGTGAGTATTTTAAAAATATATTAAAAATAGAAACTTGGAGAACCTATCTCCCAACTTCCAAGCCAGTACAGTCATTCTTATTAGATACTTAATTGGTAGAAATGATAAGAAACCAGCTGCCTCACATTTGGGGGACCTCCTCATTCTGTAGCAGGGGGCTGCCATCTTCTTAGTGGTTTAGGCTGTCCAAGATGAAAGAATAGAAAGCTAAGGGGGTCATTATCAAGGCCAGAGTGTGCAATATTTATTTCCTGTTTGGAAGTTCTCAACAAGGTCTTAACAGGTAAGTTTAAGGGTCATCACCCTGGAATTAGGCCTCCAGATCATATTTTTACAGGAAACCCATCTATTAAAAAAGATCTACAAAAATACTCATTCAATGGATATACCATTCTGGCTGCTTCATGTTTTAAGTATAAGAGAAGAGGCACTCTTATTCTATGGAAAAATACTTGCACTATGCCAAGAATTATAGATACAATTTCAGATAAAAATTGGACGCTAAGCATGGTTATTTTGGAAATCAATAGGAAGTATTATACTTTGATTAATACATAGGGTGACCGCGGCGGTGCAGCGGTTAGCATTGCTGCCTCACAGCAAGAGGTTCTCTAGTTCGATCCTCGGCTGGGGTGCCTTCTGTGCGGAGTCTGTATGCCCTCCCTGTGGTCAAGTGGGTTTCCTCCGTCTGCTCCAGTTTCCTCCCACATCCCAAAGATATGTTGTAGGTGGAATGGACACTCTAAATTGGCCCTAGGCATGACTGTGTGCGTGTGCCTTCTGTGGAAGGTTGGGCGCCGGGCTGGCAACTCAACACTGTAAAACTCCACTGCCAATCATGAGCAGACAGGTGATCTGCTGTGGCGACCTCTAACTGGGAAAAGCCAAAAGAAGAAGAAGAAGAAAAATACTTTGATTAATATATACTGGATACCAGGACCGAGTACTAAATATGTTGACAAATATCTGGACCTGATTGCTTTAAATGCAAAAGGGGAAATTATAGCAACAGGTGATTTTAACTGCCTATTATCAGGTAATGATACTTCTAAAAATGATAAAATAAAACTAACATCTCAAGCCAAGAAGTTAAATTACTTTACAAACCAGATGAACCTTAAAGATATACATGGTCTAAGAGAACATTATTCCTTATTCTGTACTCACTATTCATATCGGTTTGGTACACAAATAAACATTGATAAAGTCTTTGTATCAAATAATATATACTCTAAAATAAGTGACATATCTATAATGACTTGTCCACTTTTGGACCATAATGCTATAAACTTTACATTAACTATGCATACAGATGATTTAAGATTTCTACAGAGAATTCCTGCTTACATAACTAAGTTAAATGACTTTAGGGAATGGATAATGAAAGAAATAGACATGTTTGTGGAAACAAATGATAATGGTGAAGTGACTGATACTATACTATGGGACACCTTTAAAGTTTGTATATGTGGTAGAATAAAATCTTGGTACCCTAAAAAAAGGAGAGAGTGGGACAAAGGACTTCTAGACTTACAAAAAAACATAGACAAGATAAAAATGGGTGCAAAATCAAATAAAGTTGCACATATCGAAATTAATAAGTTAAATCAAAAATACTTAGAAGTTCTGAATCATAAGGTAGCCATAAATCAGGAAAAATTGAAATTACAATCTTATGCTGTAAAATCCCAAATATCTACATAGAATAGCGGTAAGATCCAAAAAAAAGAAAAAACAATCAAAATCTTAATGAGATTAAATATAAAAGTGATGGTTCAGTTAAGAGCACATCTAACTTAATGGGCATATTAGAAGTGTTCAAAAACTACTATAAAGATATAAATAATAACACACCACTTTTGGAGACAGATAATGTAATAAATACTTTTATTCAAGAAAATATAACTACTAAGGTGTCAATGCAACAAAATAACATATTAAATAAGCAAATAACACCAACAGAAGTGAAAGAGCAAATACAATATTTAAAAGATAATAAAGCTCCAGGACTAGATGGAATACTATACAATACTTTTCCTGAATATATAATAAAGAAAATGATGAGTGTCTTTACTATGGTTAGGCAAAAATGTACAACACCCCCATCATGGAAATACTCAATTATCTCCCCCATATTAAATCAAAGTAAGGACCCCAAATCTTGTGATTCTTATAAGCCAATTTCATTACTAAACACTGATTATAAAATTTTCATGACAATATTAGCTAATAGGATAAAGAAAATATTACCAAATCTAATGCACCATGATCAGGCAGGGTTCATCCGTCATAGAAAAGTGCAAGAGAACATTATTATATTACTATCATTAATAGACATAGCATGCAAATAAAAAAAAAAAAACAACTAACTATTATCAGCCTAGACATAGAAAAGGCTTTTGATTCTATTAGTTGGTCTTATCTACAAATAATTCTGATTGGTTTTGAATTCTCCTCAGATTTTGTCAACTTATTAATGAAAATTTATTGTGGGGCACCAGCTTATGTGAAAATCGGATCATGTCTATCCTCACCACCAGAAATCCTTAAAGGAACTAGACAAGGTTGTCCTTTGTCACAATTATTGTTTGCTCTTTCAATGGAACCTTTTGCTACATATATCAGAAACAAGCAAAATATAAAAGGCTTTCAAATTAATAAGGACTATTGTCCTAAGATACAATTTGCTGATATGTTGTTAATGTTGGGTGATACTCTTTGCATGATATTATAAAAAAGATCAACAAAAACCTAAGAGAGACTAGCCTGTTTAATTGGGAGAATGCTGTATTAGAATATTTGGGTGTCAGTATTAAGAGTACATGGTAAAAGTCTGTTAAACTAAACTACAATAATTCAATAACCACCAATAGTGAACTAATCAAAAGACGGAATGAAAATGTTCTTCACAATGGAGGATAGGCTCTCTTTAATTAAAATGATAATTTTACCTAAAATTTTGTTTTATATACAATCATTGACACCACCCCCTCCCAAAAACTTATTTAAAAAATTAGATTCCATGCTACTTAAATTTTCATGGTTCCCTTTAAAACCTAGGATTGTATATAAATGACACATTATAGCTTGAAACAGTAATGGGATAGCATTCCCTAGCTTAGATCTTTATTCCAGATCAGTTATAATTAATGTAATATTATATTGGATCACACTAACCTATATATTTGGCTGGAAAACAATACATGAGATTCATATAACTGATGTCAGAACTATAGAAAATCAATTTAAAGAACAATATGGAATAAGTAGAGTTCATTTGCTTTTACGTTAATTGTATTTATTTAATAAGAAGTTTGATCATTTTTCTTATGGCATTAATCAAATATTCAATAACTTTAAAAAATATAATTGATTGTAATTACAACATTAAACAATTTCTATTTCTTATATTCCCTATAGCATATTCCCCTGATTGCCTAGATTCATTTAACATCAATGCGATGCAAAAATTAAAGGAAAATAACTTGATATTCTGGCATCAGTTTATTGAAAATCTTCTTCTTCTTCTTTCGGCTGCTCCCATCAGGGGTCGCCACAGCAGATGAACTGTTTCCATGTCTTCCTGTCCTCAGCATCTTGCTCTGTCACACCAACCACCTGCATGTCCTCTCTCACCACATCCATAAACCTTATCATAGGCCTTCCTCTTTTCCTGTTACCTGGCAGCTTCATCCTTAGCATCTTTTTCCCAATATACTCTGCATCCCTCCTCAGCACATGTCCAAACCAACGTAATCATGCCTCTCTGGCTTTGTCTCCAAACCTTCCAACCTGGGCTGACCCTCTAATGTACATATTCCTAATCCTGTCCATCCTCATCACACCCATTGCAAATCTTAACATCTTCAACTCTGCCACGCCAAGCTCTGACTCTTGCCTTTTTGTCAGTGCCGCTGTCTCCAACCCATATAACATAGCTGGTCTCACTACCCTCTTGTAGACCTTTCCTTTCACTCTTACTGGTACTCGTCTGTCACAAATCACTTCTGACACTCTTCTCCACCCACTCCATCCTGCCTGTACTCTCTTCTTCACCTCAATTCCACACTCACCATTACTCAGAATTGTTGATCCCAAGTATTTAAACTCATCCACCTTCACCACCTCTACTCCCTGCATCCTCACCATTTCTCTATCCTCCCTATCATTCACACACATATATTCTGTCTTAGTCCTGCTGACCTTCATTCCTCTTCTCTCTAGAGCATATCTCCACCTCTCCAGGGTCTCTTCTACCTGTTCCCTGCTCTCACTACAGATCACAATGTCATCTGCAAACATCATAGTCCACGGGGACTCCTGTCTGATCTCGTCTGTCAACCTGTCCATCACCATTACAAATAAGAAAGGGCTCAGAGCTGAACCTTGATGTAATCCCACCTCCACCTTAAATGCATCCGTCACTCCCACCGCAGACCTCACCGCTGTCACACTACCCTCATACATATCCTGTACCACTCTTACATACTTCTCTGACACTCCCGACTTCCTCATACAATACCACAACTCCTCTCTAGGCACCCTGTCATATGCTTTCTCTAAATCCACAAAGACACAATGCAACTCCTTCTGACATTCTCTGTACTTCTCCATCAACACTCTCAAAGCAAACATCGCATCTGTAGTGCTCTTTCCTGGTATGAAACCATACTGCTGATCACTAATCATCACCTCCCTTCTTAACCTAGCTTCCACTATAGTTTATTGAAAATAAGAGTATTAAACTACTAAACTCTCTTTTGTGTAGTTTTGATAATAGTCAAGACAGTTGTTTGTTTATACACTCATAACGGCAGTTTATAGGAAACAAAATGAGAGTATCAATCAACATAGAGACTGAATCGATACCTAGCTTGATTCAGCTTTTTATTAGGTGTCTTGAAAAGACAGATAATCAAAAATTAAGTATCTCACCTATCTATAAGATACTAAGAGAAGACACTCAAGTTTGACTCAGATTTTTGGAATTACTATGGAGAACAAATATCTGATGAATCCAAAAAATTATTGAATTCTATGTATGTTACCTCTTCATTATATTGGAGATTGTATACATGGAAATTTAAGAATAGGAGTTTCTATACTCCACATGTTAGCATTGCCGCCTCACAGCAAGAGGTTCTCCGGTTCGATCCTCAGCTGGGGTGCCTTCTGTGCGGAGTCTGCATGTCCTCCCTGTGGTCGCATGTGTTTCCTCCGGATGGTCCGGTTTCCTCCCACATCTCAAAGACATCCTGTAGGTGGACTGGATACTAGGAGTGAGTGCGTGCATGTGTGTGCCTTCTGTGGAAGGTTGGGTGCTGGGCTGGCAACTCGATATCGTAAAACTCCACTGCCAATCATGAGTGGACAGGTGATCTGCTGTGGCGGCCCTAACTGGAAAAAAGCTGAAAGAAGAAGCTTCTATATTCACATAAAATAAATCTTATACTCAAAAACAGTGAAGGTATATGTTGGAAATGTGATGAATTACTAGAGGCCAACTGGGTTCACATGTTCATTGAACGTAGAAATGTCGTTCACAACTGGAAAGACTTCAGATATTTTGTAAATGCTTTATGGTCTGATAATTGTCATATTTCTAACTCACTAATCCTATTCAATGTTCCTACACCTAATGTAATACCTAAATCTCAGATTCAGTTACTCTGGTCAGTTCTTGCAATTGCCAGAAAAGTTATTACTTTGAACTGGAAAAGTAAACAAGATTTGATGTTTAAAGATTTTATTAATTTAGCAAAAATTGTTTGTAAAAAAGAACTGCAAATCATTTGCTATAGAACTCATAACATTACTCATAAAAAATAGCATGGCAAAAATTGGTAAACCTTTTGAACAAATAAAATGATTGTTTATCATGGATGAATGTAAATATTGTAAATAGTTTTGTTATTGTTTTATTGTATTTGTTATATATACATTTGTGTATGTTTATAACGAAAACAAAATAAAAATGTTTTTGGAAAAATAAAAACTGAAAAAAAACAAGGTTTGCAGTAGCTAAGGTTAGGCGGGAAAGCAAAGTACTATGGCTGGAAGACCTCTGTATGTACAAAATACTATTTAGAGGCTGCATTTCCTGAGCACCTGCAGTTTGGTGCCACCAATGGGGAATGAAATCAATGGAAAGTAAAATATACATTGACTTTTCCAGCTGCACTGAAGGTGTTTTTGACTGATGGAATGTTAACATTTACCAATGCAGACCAGATGGTAAAGCTGAAAGAGTTACCTATGTACTTGTTATATGGGCCCACAGAAAAGGGTTATATAACTATTGCTAACCTAAGAGATTTGGTGAGTTCAGTGGAAGTGGAAGATAAATGTGAATAACAGCATGAGCTGAATGAAAATGTGAAACTATTTAGGTGTACAACAATAGAAGCAAAATGGTCTGAGTGGATGACATCTCCACCTGAAAGCACAGCGATTTGTTAAAAGGTGGATGGGCTTATATACCAAGGAATGCTACAAGATAAAATACTTTTCAGGCAGTTATGTGGAATATGGCTGCAATTAACTTCAGGGATCAGATGTGGTTAGTATAAGTGATGCATGCCATGCTTATAGGGTTCAAGGAAGTTCTTTAATTACATCTTTTGCAGAACAACTCAAGAAAAATTAACAGTATGGGATAATGAATGCATGATGGTGTCTCTACTATAATAACACTAAAATGAAGGAGACTACTATTAATATGTATGAGTGAGATGGAAAATAGGTCTTATAATATGTTAAATATTAATTTCTGAATGCAGTGATCACAAATAAGGGGTCACCCTTGTGTTTGCAAATACTTTATGTTAAAACAAGAGAGAATTTACTTTTGAAGTATGCCCTATTTACCCAATCTGGGTTACAGTAGCTTTTTTAATAGTGAAAATGGTTCATACACATCCTGTTGTTTTGAATGCTACATATCATGTGGCATTACAAAATAAATGCATTTTTTCATTCTTTTTTCTTTATCGGGCACAATAATGCCTTATTTTAGACTGGTCATTTTAACAACTAAATTGTTTTTATTACATCTTCAGAGGTTCACACTGAGGTATTTATAGTGCCACAGTGATAATAAATGATGTTTAAGTTAACTGAAACATGCTGCAAGTTACAAATATTTGTTAACTTAAAGTAATATTTATGAAAATACTTGGTTGATGTTAAGTGGCAGAATTAAAATTTATCTGTGAGTTGGATCAGACTTGATAATTATCAAACAAGATCTTGCATATAAATAGATAGTTGGCTAAATAGGATATATGCTATACTTTCATTACATTTGGAAGGAAATCTATGGAGCAAAGGCATAAGCCAGTTTTTCACTCATTAAGAGATGGTTTAAAATATAGGTATTGGTAACTTCAAGTTATATTTAACTATAGTTAAATTATAATTAAGTTATATTTAAGTTAAGTTTGTGTCAGTTGAATACTACTACTACTACAGAGAGAGGATGTGCATAACAAATACGTTATCCAACGTTTAGAGATTAAGCTTCTGTTAAAATAATTCAGCAATTATACTTGTATTTATTCTGCAGATTTATATGTGCATATTAATGCTAAAGTGCCATCTAAAAGCTCAGCCATAACACTAGTTTATTTTGAGAATATATTAGTTACCCCCTTGAAAGAAGATTATTTCAACATATCGCAGGCACAAAGTTACAGTCTCTGTTTCCAACTGTCAAGTCTAATTTTGAAGGTATTTAGGGTGCTACTTTGTTTGAAGCATGGATGAAACTTACCCAAATGCATGGAATGGACTGGCTTATAAATCTATCACATCACTGTTGAAAGTGAGGTCTTTTCATGACTGTTAAGAATGTCATTCTGTGAAGGTGGATGAGGTTAAAAAGTAGAGCCTTTCTGTGCTCAAAAGACTAAACAGACATCACCCCTCAGGGGTCTATATTAACAAAGGATAGGGTTTTTAATCTTTTGGGGGGTGAAGAAGATTGTGCAGTCCAGAAATTTTCTTGGTCAGAAAAATATCGGTGTCTTTCAAGTTGTCCACAGTACTTTATGAAGTATATTCCAAACAGGGTATTTTATTTAAAGATCTGTCTAATAAGTGAAGATGCAAAGACTACATGACCTAGTGGCAAGATAGATCAGATAAGCAAAGAAGGACTTCTTAACCATAACTGAGACATGATAATAAGAAAAGATTTACTATATAGGTATCCAAGTTCTGGATAATTGTCTCTATTTTGAGAAGGGTAGCAGCAATGCAGTAAGAGGAGGAACTGACATCGTTCCTAAAGGTAACATTTTTGCCATTTAAGGTGAGCTAAGCTTTTATAATTGTTTACCCTATTTGTGATTATATTATTAAACTTATTTAATATTAGTTGATGTCGAGGTATGTAATGATCATGACAGACTACAACTGCTTATAGTTATACCTGAAATTTATGAAGTTTGGCTTCTGTAAGGTAGCCATCTAGAATAATCCAAGCTGCTATTTACTATTTTGAGTTGTAATGAAGAGATGGGGACATTTTATGAGAAAGATATAATAATAAAAATGGCGGATGATGGAGAGTTTAAATGAGTGAAGATGTCTGCAGTATGTGTGTGGAAAATACTAGTAGTACTGTATATTAGCGGACTGCAGAAGCTCTGATCACAGACTATTGTTTTCATAGTTTTGTTTGAGGAAGAGGTGGTTAGATATTTTCTAATACTGAATTTAGCTACTGAATATAAATATTCCTTTGAGTTGCATAAAGATGAAAACCCCTCTGCCCATGCTAGGATGTGGAGCATATTTAGGAATGCTACATATTAGTACTGAAATGTATGAGATTTAGTTGGAAAGGACAGCATTAAGTAAAGATTACGTCAACCATGTTTATTAGTTTCAAAAGTCAGACTTAAGAATGAAGTCTATACTAAAGTAGAAGTTTAGTGATTGGCGTTTACAGCCTTCTGGGCACAATACTAATGGAAAATAATATCAAGTATGCCATACCAACAGTGTTTATGCTGAAGGGTAGATTTGGTTGAATTCTGGATAGAATCAAGAGCATATTATGAAATGGCAAAACAAATATTGCTAAAAGAATGAACTGGTGATTGTGTGTAAAAGAATGGATGCAGATCTTCACCAGTACCTCATTATAAGGTATTCCTTGAGTGGATATGCTCGGACTTGGTGAGATTTACAAGGGCTGTTTAATTTGGTGGTATGCAGAATTCTATTAATAGTTATGGATATATGAGAATATATACTACAAAAATAGAATAAGGATGACTACAAGATGATATGTTGGAAGGAAAAGGATGTAGATTATAGGAGGATGTGGTTATGAAGACAAGTAGGTGTTTTTCAACATTATATTGTCTTAGAACAACAGGTTTGGTAGGATTCCACTAACCAAGAGGCTGTAAGAAAGTGGGAAGACAGCACTGTAACTACACAAATGATTTACATTCAGGAAATTAATATTATATGTAGACCTAGGAAGAAAGATGGCTGTAGAAAACGTATCCAGACAAATGACTGGAATTATATAGTAAGTGACTAAAATAGGATGGGAAGAAAGAATAACTGTCATTAGAGGAGGGGATTATTATTGACTACAGAGTAATTTTTTTATTTTTGTACAAGATGCCTCCATCTCAGTTATTTCACATTTAGGTTTGCTCTATATAATAAAGAAATGCATTTTAAAATTTTACCATAATATTGCCTTCCCAGTTTATGAGTAAAGATATCTATAAAAGGGGAATGCCCTAAGGTTAGAATGACATTTTTGTGAAGGTTGTATAAAGTATAAATTTACCCCAGTAGGGGTTATTATATCTCTATAAAGTATAAAACTACAATAGAAGAGATTATTATACTTATATCAGTCTGTAGTTAATGTTCTGAATGATACAGTTAGCTAGAAGAAAACAATGTCAATAAGTTTGCAATTGTAATTGTAAAATAAGACTGGATCCTAGCATGACAATTCAAGTATGTGTTTGCTTTTCATGGTTTTAAAATAGTTCAGCAAAAACACATGCTCTCTAACGATATGAGATACTGAGGACAAACTGCACACATATCCATTATATGGGCCATTTGTGTGTGTTAGTCTCCTTAACTCCAAAGGAGGAACTCCCCTCCCATCCTGAATTCAAGCACCAAAGTCTTCACTGCAAGACTTAAGGGACTGCACAACATGAGCTGACTGGGTGTGATCATACTCCAGACACTGAAATGTGGGACACTCAATACAAACACCTCAGGATATACTCCTCAAAATGGATGTAGAGGATGCAATTCCTGTGTTGTTTTTGTTATCAGCTGAAAAATGAGTGTGAAACTGACACTCTGATATTCAAGGGATATGCAAAACTTGTAAAGAATGCAAAGCTGTCTTGAGAATGGCCTTAGGAGTTGGCTTTGACTAGTATCTCATGTCCAGATCCCTCACCTTCTCTTGCTACTCCAGCACAGACAGTGAATCAACTTTAGGATTCCTCTACAGGATCCCCATTTTAAGCATCCTCCGCAGCCACCATCTTCGAGAAGTTCATGTAAACCTTAAGGTTCTCTCCTCATCCCCTTGGGGGGGGAGGTGATGAATCTGCATCACATCATGCTTCTTCCCAAACAGGGCAGAAAGTACTACTGTGGATCTTGGCTACTGAGCTTGTTACTGCAAGGAGACTTAGAATTTGTGCTTTAGGCACAGAACATGGGAATCTTCATGCAAAAAAAGTTAAGAATTACATCTAAACCCCAAATGACAGACAAAAAACTCGGGAGCCAAAGGGATGGATGTGCCTATTAACTTGGTATTCCATACAGCAACTTATGCCAGCTGTAAATGAGAGGCAATTCAAAATTATGTTAAGCAGGGGGTACCATAAGATGAAATTCTCCAACAGTTACCCACCACAGAATGAATCACAGTTCCTAGATAATTCAGGAAGTGCAAAATGCATTCATATAGACAATAAGTTTCATTCCTTATTCTTAAGTTGATATTTTTTAAACAGACATATATTGCCAAATATATAAAATGGGCTTTCAAAGAGCAATTTCATATAATAACTAGAGCATAGACAATTGCCACCAGAGTTACAGAAAATCAGAGTTACACCTGATTTGGACAACCACAAAGTCTTCTTCAGCTATTTCAGAAACCTAAGATGCAACAGCAGTGTTCTGAGTCAATACAAAACATCACATACTCATCCGCTGGGAACACAGCCAATATATTAGTGGAAATGCTCAGCTCAAACTTTACTTTATCTCCTCCTAACTATTCATAGCATATTACTATGACCATGACCGCCTCCCCCAGTCACTTCACAGCAAGTCCTAAGTGTTCTCCCCAAGGCCAAAACCACTAGCTCCATGAGCCCAGATATTATGCCAGGCCGTCTTCTTGTCAGCACCAAATACCATCTGGAAGGCTCACTACCACGTCTGTTCAATCTCAGCCTCCCTGCTGGATTTATGCTATGGATACAGAGAACTGCTGTAGTCATCCCACTACACAAGGGGAGACCTACTACTGATCCAAGAAACTATTGACCCGTAAGCCTCATCAGCCTCATCTGGAAGGGAATGAAGACCATTATTATGGCACCTATTTAACAAAGATACAGGCAATCTGCAAGCCCTGGACCCAAACCTGACTAACTTTTTTGAACAAGTCACCAAGGGATTAGAGTCAGTCAGACTGGCTTCTTATTGAAACTTTGGCACTCGTAATGCTTAAAAAAAAAATCAAAAAATGCTCTTCTACTTTAAACTTGTTTTTTGAAATGAGCAAGCCCCCCTGTACTTACTAATGAACACACACACACACACACACACACACACACACACACACACACACATATATATATATATATATATATATATTGTAGGGCACTAGATAGAATATAGAGTGTCCACACACCAAGTAGACTCATGTCATAATGACAAAGTCAAAAATATTGACATGATCTGCGCACGCTCCTTGGGTAATCGCTGAGCAGAATAAACCAAAGGCAATTGTTTTTACAAGGGGCCAGGCCCCTTTGAACTCCCTCCTTTAGGGGTGCGCCCCATCCCCCTTGATAGTTATAAATACTAACTCCGAGACTGCACAGTTTCTGAGGAAAGGAAATATTCCCCCACTCAGGACTGTCATCTCACATACCTGCCAACCACCTCTCTTTGTCCACTAAATGGTTTTGCTTTGCTGGGTGTCAGGTCACTGCCCATTGGATCCAGTGCCTGGCACCATACCAAACCTAAGAGTGCCATACCTCATAGAAAATGGAACATTCCAAGAAGTGACCATCTTGGACTTGATACATGAAAGTCTCTTTTTTCAACCATTTAGTCTCCCTACTTCAGCATTCACTCTAGTGGGTCCTGACATTTTAATTGGCTCCCAAGTCCTCCTTGATGTTGGTGAATCTAAGTATTAAGTCATGTTGATAGGTAGCTACAATCTGGGGTCTTGTGGTTAATTACAAATGGTCCACCAGATCAATAGCCTATTATTAACCTATGAACCTACTTTACTCTACTCCTTTAAAGGCATGCCCCTTAAAAAGGCCAGTAAGTACCAGTACTCAGTCTACATCTGTAATCTCTTCATATTATATCTGTTCAGCTTCTCATACTGTATAGTGATGAACCTATTTCATAAGAATGCTCCTATTAATTCATAGGTAACAGACCGTGTGATCCAAAACATCACCGTGTGATAAAAGTCATACATAAATTACTCTTCATTTTTTTTTCCAGGTGACTGCATGCAATTACATTTGATTTTATTTATCATGCATTGGTGCAAGAGGAGGAATACAACACACATCACAATCTGATCTGAGACATATTTTACCATGCTTTGAATTTATACAGAAACAAGCTGTTTATCATAGGTTGTAGTAAGTGAATGCTGTCAGCCAGACATATTCCAGCTTTACTGTAGTACTTTTCAGAATTTTCCAGTGTTAGTCTGCTAATACCACTAGCCAATCTGTGGATACCCAGGAAAAGCAGTGATTTACTACTGAGAGGGGTAAATAATAATACGCTTCAGTGCCACTAGTCAAGCTACACTTTCAGTCTCTGAAAGGTTTCTGTGAGCTGCCTTACCCTATCGTTTGTCAGCTGATGATTCAGGGGTGTCCATGTGCTCATTTTTGTCTGCATTTTGAGTCCATTCACATTTTTGGGAGGTCCAAAAGCCATATTGATAGTGTCTGCCCTGGCTTTAAGTCACTCAGTCGAACACTTCTTTCACTGTTACACTAGTTGTTTACTGCAATGGCAAAACAAAAGACAAACATAATGCAAAACTTTACTTTAAAATCTCTCTCAAAATATCTGGTAAGCACAGCAAAACTGCACTTAAAATTTATAAAACTACAACATTCTGATCAAATGCCATCTTCTATGGCTAAAAAGCCCAAACGCATTTAATTCATGGAGGATGTGTGAGTGCATATACATATATATATATATATATATATATATATATATACACATATATATATATATATATATATATATATATATATATATATATCTATATGTATATATATATATATATATATATATATATATATATATATATATATATATATAGATATATATATAGATATATTTATAGTGTAAGCCCAAAGAGACACTGGAAGCAAGATTATATAAATTTATTTTCAGAAGTCAAAATAAAACCAAAATCATAGTCCATTTGGCTTTGCAGATCCAAACACAATACCCATTATCTCATGTTATTTTATCCAGGATACCCAGTCTCTCCAGGACACAGACTGTCTTAAAACAAAAGTACAAGGCTGCAGTCTCTCCCAGGCCCTGCTTGCAGTTCCTGTAAACAAGTACCCCCACAAGGTACACTTCAAGGGCTGGCTCCAACAAGTCACTTACACTTAATCCTTCTAAGGTGTTTCAAATAATCCCCCAAGTGAGGAACTAATTTCCTGGTTTGCTTCTTTCAGGGAACATTTCTAAATACAACCTTGACAGTCAATTAAAACTTTTTTTTATCAAGATAAATCTGTAAGAATATTTTCCAGTGTGATGGATTTATTGGGGAGTAGGCTAGGGGAGCTAAAGTTCTCCCATTAGCAGTACCAGTGGCCAGGCTTACTTTCATATTGCTCAACCACTCTACTTTTCATGGAGTGCACTGATTATACACAACAATGAGGAATTTGCTTCACTGTGAGGAAGGATGGCTCCCCTTTAAGAACTCTCACTGGTTCAGCCTTACCATGGCAATCAGCCAGTGAGAAACTGACTTTCTGGGTATGTCCATCAAGCAAAAGAAGTCCAATCACTGCTTCTGCTGCTGGATCCTAAAGTTAAGCAGTTGTGAGCCATGATCATCATGTGGTTGACTTGTGTATTATGGGCCCTCACAAAATTCTGTATTCCAAGGAGGCTGATGCAAAACAAATTTGGCTGACAGCACACCTCTTAACCTTCTCATTTTTGGTTGAACATACTGAATTCTGGCTTAAAATAATGTAGCGTCATGAAATACCACTTGGCCCCTTTAAATAGTGATTTCTTGTTCGATTATCAGCTAGGCATAATAATGTTAAATTATTCAAAACTCACAGCCCTGTTACAGGAGGCAGGTTGAGCTAATAAATTCAAGCTTTGAATCAGAACCAAAGGAATCTGTTCAGTTATTACTATACAGAGCTTTAATTGTGCATCTTGGTTTCTTACAGCTGTCCACAGAACAATCAGAGAGAAGTTACGACTGGTGGGTGTAAGAAGCTTTTCCTTAAACTAGCTACAAAAACTATATATCTATCTGTTGAAAATCAAAAAGATTTTACATGTTGTGCAATATTATGACCCTCTGTGAACAGAATGTTGCTGGATTTGAAAGACAAAAGGCTCCACAAAAATCAGATTTATGTGAGTATTGTGAGCTTATGGGCCAGATTCAGTAACACATACACTAAGTGTACTTGGTATATATTCAAGAATATCCCTACCTCATTTTTTGTCCTTTCTAGTCACTCGGAAAGATTACACTAAGTATACATGTAGTTTACACTTTGTGGTAACTATTACGGACCCCTGTTGATATTTAAAGCTGCAAGCAAATCAATAGGAAAACTAAATTTAGGAGAAAGAAGTTGTGAGTTATGCCGGTGTTGTCTGTTCACTCAGAACGGTGTACACTTAGTGTAGGCGTTATTCAATCCCAGGGTGTATGTCTTGTTTAATCTGCTCACAATGAGTGTTGATGATCACTTCACCCAGTGTATATGATGCAGTACTAAGTGCAGAAAATATTCTTTATTATCACCTAGATGGGGATTCTTTGTAGTTTCATGTTTTTTATACATTATCTGCAATAATAAGTGTCAAAAGAAAATGAGTATTTGACATTTTTTAACAGTTAAGCAAAGTGAACACTGCTGCTACCTGCTGGTGGAAAAAATGATATAAGAAATGTGTTCTGATAGGTTTATTATTTTAGCGGTACTGTAAAAATAAATTTACCCCACATTTGTCATTTTTAAATTTATTATGTGTACCTCACGTCAGCTACTATCCAGTGCACACTACTTTATATGTTGAACTGAAACTCTAAGGTAGAATTTCTTTCTTCATATTATTATGAGACTTTATATAAAATGTAATATGTTGGTTGTGTTATTACCAAGTTATTACCTTTGGCTAAGCCTAATACCTAGTATTATGCATTCTGTTTATGCCTTTAACATCTGTATAAAATGTACTTACTTTCTGCAATTAAGGGTTCACAGCTTCATATGTGTATTTCTAAATATGCATAATGTTGTTGTTGCGTCTTTCGGCTTTTCCCGGTTAGGGGTCGCCACAGCGGAACTCCGGTCCGCTAATGATTGGTAGTTGATTTTTACGTGCCGAGTTACCAGCCCTGACACACAACCCTCAATGAAGGTACGCCCATTCACGCATGTCTCCACGCAGAAGACACTCTAGCTGATAATCGAACCGGACAGCGTCTTACTTGGAGGAGACAACGCTACCGCAGCACCACCACCGCAATATTTCTAAATATGCATAATATGAAAAGAAAAAGAGGTGGGGCTATCTAGTATTGAATGACTGCTGACATTTGTGTTTGGTAGCTCTCCTATCAATACCTGTTCTGGATCCATCACTAATTCCCACACTCCATAATGCACTACATTTAAAAGCACTCTGCACATTTCCCTTCCCACACTGCATACTGCTCTACACTTCAAGGCACCCTACATATTTTCCAGTCAACATGCGCGTGTGTGTGTGTGTGTGTGTGTGTGTGTGTGTGTGTGTGTGTGTGTGTGTGTGTATAAACACACACACACATATACATATACATGCATTTTTCTATATATAGGTTTACCATCAAATGACTGAAATGCATCTGTGCGAGTGATCATAACACAAAGTTAAATGTCACAATTTAGAATACTTTTTCTCCCAAATGTTGAACATGGTAAAATTGGTTTTCAACATTCAACATTTCCAGGAGTTGAGTGTGAGAACCCATTTGCCTTTTGGGACGTAGTACAGGAAGAGTATTTCGACACTGTATTTATGGCAAAGCGAACCCATTTGCTTTACTTGATGGTAAACTCTCTCTCTCTCTCTCTCTATATATATATATATATATATATATATATATATATATATATATATATATATATATATATATATATATGGGTTCCCTTCTGAAGCTCGAAATACTGAAATCTCGAATTTCAGTATCACAAGCCTAAGAAGACGAATCCACAGAACAGAGAAAGTTTAGAAGCGCGAAATTCAAAACCTCGAATACCGGAGGTTTTGAATTTTGCGTTTCTAAACTTCCACAATGGTCATGTATTCAGGTAAGTGTGTGTGTGTGTGTGTGTGTGTGTGTGTGTGTGTGTGTGTGTGTGTGTGTGTGTGTGTGTGTGTGTGTGTGTGTTAAGGGGTTTGGGTAGGGGCTGCAGTGTGTGTCAGTGTGTTTTGTTGCTGTGATGTGTGTGTGTGCGAGGAGAATGTAGTTTGTGTGGTGGTGTTTTGTGTGTGTTTGTATGTAGTGCGACCTCAGAATGAGAATATTTAAGTAGGGGGGTGTGGGAGATGCAGTAGTAGACAGTAGTAGACAGACTGTGTGTGTTTGTGTGGAGGATGGTGTGTGTGTGTGTGTGTGTGTGTGTGTGTGTGTGTGTGTGTGTGTGTGTGTGTAGTAAAACCGCAAAATTCAAAACCTCCAGTATTTGAGGTTTTCAATTTTCGTTGTAATGTGGATTCGGCTTCTTGGGCTCGATATACCGAAATTTGAGATTTCAGTATTTCGAGCTTCTGAAGTGAATTCATATATATATATATATATATATATATATATATATATATATATATATATATATATATATATATATATGGGAACACAATTCCGAAATCCAGAAAGATCAAATTTCATATGGCCAAGACCATATGATCGAACTTTCGGAATCCCGACATTGTGAACGGAGATCTGCATACAGTGCAAAATAGGAGATTTCCCTTTTCCTTGCTGTAGTGTGATCTCGGAGTTGGACTATTTAAGTAGCGGGGGTGTGGGGTTGTTTTTTTTTTTTTTGGATTTGTTTTGGAATTTTGATATTCCGAAAGATCGATTATATATCTATATATATATATATATATATATATATATATATATATATATATATGTGTGTATACACACACACACACACACACATACACACACACAAAACAGAAATATAAAATACATAATATAACCCATACACCCAGAAACCATATAGGTTCATAGGTGTGTACTAGGCTAATGGCCCTGGAGCCTTTACAAGCCTAGCAAATAGAAGCGCCCTGGCATCATGCCACAGCACGTTAGTTCCCTAGTGCCTCTATGGATCCACTTCGTGAGGTAGTTTGTCGGCTTTCCATCTGGTCCTAGCACAGCCTTGACTTACACCAGGTGAAGGAATCTAGCTTGTATTGTTTTGTGAAAGCATGTACAGAGTACCAAGCTGCTGCTTCTAGAGTACTTCTAGAGTGGCATAATGTTTATGATCTTCACCTCCCATGCACAAGGTACAAGGTTCGATCCTCACCTCCGGGCAATGCCTGTTTAAAGTTTGCATATTGTCCCTGTATCACTGTGACATTCATCCCACCTATGAAAAATATGCTGAGTATTTCCATCTCAAATTTACTAATGAATGGAGCTGCGGGAAGCAGCAGACTCTACATGCTGCCCTACGGGAAGAAGGGTTGTCTAGACCAATTGCATCTATAGATCACAGCATCTACTATGGTGCACAATATCCTCAAGATAGGAGACTATGGATTACAAACTGTGTGCCATGACAGGGATAGCCACTTGATGGTGTAAAATATGGCAGTAGATGATTTGCTCATGTCGACTAATGTCACCAAATGGGCATGGGTATTGCCAGTGATAAGTGGGTTGAGGACCTGGCCTACTCCGACCTACATGAGGGACTCATGCTAATGGCGGGAAGAGTTTATGTGTCCCTATTGGGCAGTGTGTGTCCGCCATAAAGCCCAGCATCCCGGGGACAATAAGCTACTGGCCGGCTGGTATCCAGGCGCCCAACTTGGGGTACCTAGGATAGCTCTGTTGAGTGAAGGCTGGACATAAAAAACAATAAACCTGCCAAACATGAACTAAAAATTGCTACACTTGATGTAGGTTCACTGACAGGATGGAGCCTGACAGCGGATAACGCGATGGTATGGAGGAGGCTAGACATCCACGAGACAAGATGGATAGTGCAGCAAAAAAAAAAAGTCTAGTACTCAGGAGGAGGATAGGCTAGAAATGGTGAGGAAGTGTGGTGAGAGAAAGGCTTCAGAAGGCAGTGAGGGATGTCATAAGAATTACTGACAGAAGCATGGCAATCAGACTCCAACCTAATGACTGGGCAATATTCATAATCTCAGCTTATGCCCCACAGCAGGGTTGTGATAGTGAGGAAAAGAGTGCATTGAAAACAGCAGTTGCAAGGCCTACTACATAAAGCAAGACAACATGAATTGGTGTTGATAATGGTGACTTGAATACACATATCGGGACAGACAGAACAGGATACAAGGATTGCCTGGGTCCATGTGGGTAGGGCAACAGGAATAAAGAAAGGCCATTCTATAATTCTGTCTGGTAAATGGCTTGACAGTAGCCAACACATGGTTCAGAAAGCAAGAAAGTCACAAGATCACACACAAGAATGGCCAACATGCAACTCAGGTAGACTTCCTCCTAGTAAGGAAAGGGCACTGGGGTAGAATTAGTGATTGCAAAGTCATCCCCAGTGAAACAACTGCCGCACAGCATAAACCACTGATTGCCACAATCAGCTACAAGCAGTGGCAGAGAAGGCTCTAAGGTCAACAGAGACCAGGCTGAACACCTGGAAGTTGACTGGAGAGAAAGTAAAACAGTTCAAGGAATTGCTCAGGCCTATAGCACTCCAAGAAAGAGGAGAAAATAGGTGGAATTGAAGAAGAACAGCAGTAGTAGTGGGGTTTAGAGAATGTTATTATAAAGAAAAGCTGTAATGTATATGAGTAAATGGAAAAATGTTAATATGCTTTGTTTTCTTTTCTGTTAATGTATGAATGTCCATGTTTTAAGTGATGCTTTAATATAGTGTTTAAAAAAAAACTTTTTGGTTCAAAAGTAGCAAGTGCTAGTTTCTCTAACCCAAAATTAAGATCCCAAGAAGGAGCAATCAATTTTCTTGGAGATCTCTTATATAATACCCTTTTTCCTGTTATCTTAATGTCATGTTTTTAATGTTAATGTATAGCTGTATTTCTCTTACTTTAATAATGTATCTTTTTTTGTATATTAATGTACATTGTATTTATGGAGGTTTTCTCCCCAGGACTCCTCTGAAAACAGGCTTATACCCAGACGGACTATCTCGGTAAATAAATAAATAAATACATTTTGATATGAAAATGCCTTGAAAGGATGATCGATGAGTAGACATTCTGAAATGGCTGACAAATGAGTTTTCATAGAGGAGTAGCACAGACCATAGGAAAATAACTCACACACATACTGTAAAATCAGAGAAACACTAGCCCTGAATGGGTTCTAGTTATTTTGATGGCACCAACTAGAAAACTTTTATCATTTGCTTATACATTATTTTCTAGTAGAAGGCATTCTTGCTTCCATTAATACCTGCTACATGTCTTCAGTAAGCAGATGCCTAAAAGGTATTAAAATCCTATCATCCAGAAAGGCAGCTGAACTTATTTGGGGATGGGATGTATCAAACACCCCTGTTCTTGTGTCAGTAAATCTAGCCTGTGAGGAAACTTGTAGTAACTGCCCATGGCCAATTCCAAATGAAGGGAGAACCATGCTGTCTGAGCCAAAATGGAGTCACCACAATGATCTTGGGAGATTCCTTCTGAATCTTCATTAATACCCTAGCTATCAGTGGAAAGGCAAACAGGAACATTTCTGTCCAAGGAACAGAAAAGGCTATCTGCCTTCCAGGCCTTCTTACATGGAGTCCTGGAGCAGAATTTTGCTAGCAGATTGTTCTAAAAGGAGGCAAAAAGGACTACTTGAAGAACTTCCCAAATATAGATCAATTCTTGGAAGACCCCTGATCTAGTTTCCATTCGTGGGGACCTGCCTTTGTCCTGCTCAGCTTGCTACCACACAATTTTGGTCCACCAAAATGTAGGAAGACTATAGACTGAGATTGTGCTGCAAAGTTATATCCCATGCTAGCATGGCTAGTTTGTGTATGGGACAAAATTTGGTTCCTCCTTCCTTGTTCATGCAGCAAATCAATATGGTATTGTCTGTAACAACACACTGTCCAGTTGTATCTGATCCAGAAAGGCAACAAAATCAGGTCCACACTGTAAAAAAATTTTAATAATACAAATAATTGTACAGCATTATAGGTTCATAGGTTGGTACTAGGCTATTGGCCCTACGGCCTATACAAGCCAAGCCATAACAATTCCCTGGTATTTCTTCCCATACTATTTACTTCCCTCGACCCCTGTCTAGCTGACGTGATCCCCGGGGTGAATTTCCTTTCTCCCATCCAATCATCAAGGCTCCTTTTGAAGAGGGCCAAAGAGGCGCTCTGCTTGACATGTATGGGCAGTCTATTCCAGAGTCTGGGGAGTCTCTGGGTTAGGAACGTATCCCTCCAGCATGTTTTGTTTATTGTGGTGACCAAATTTAGATCCCCGGAGCATGTGGCTCTGAGGGATTGGGATTTCTTTAGGTGTAGCATGTCCAACAGCTCTGGGTTTGACATGGCCTTGTATGTTAAGCACAGATTGCCTCGAAGTAGATGATATGTGACAGAGTATAGCTGGAGTTTTTTAAGGCGGTCAGCATAGGGCATCTGCTTTAGGCCTGTGATTGAGGTATTTCTGAGGCCTTTCCAGTTGTTGCAGATGTCTTGAGAGGTACATACCAAATGGGGCAGTGTATTCTATAATGGGTCTAATGAGGGATGGGTACAGTGGGACAATGACCTCCTTTTTTCTGGATGAAAATCCCTTAGTGATGAGGTGTGCCACGTAGAAGGATTTCCTGACTGCTGTGGCAATGTGGTTATTGAAGGTGAGACCACTGTCCACCTGTGTCCCTAAGTCTCTTATCCCACTTTCAGTGTTTAGTGTACTGCCACCTATGTGATAATTCATGGGTACATGTTTTTTCCCAAAGGGGATAACTATACATTTCTTGGCATTGAGCTTGAGCCCATGGCTCTGGCACCAAGCATCTGTTTCTGTAAGGCCCTTTTGTAGAGTATCCACATCATTTGGGGATTCAATAATGGCTCCCAGTTTGCAGTCATCTGTGAACTTTGTTAGCCAGAGTCCCTTAGTGTTGGCTTGTACTTCAGAGAAGTAGATGCCAAACAAGAGCGGTCCCAGGACTGAACCCTGAGGTACTCCACTTGTCACTTGTCTGGAGCTGGATTTGGAGTCAGCTACTTTTACAGTGTGGGTTCTGTCAGTAAGCCAGTTGGCAACCCATCGAGTGATGTAGGGATTAATGCCCATCTTAGTATGTTTATCTATGATTCCAGAGTGGGGGATGGTGTCAAAGGCCTTGGCGAGGTCCAGATAGGCTGTGTGGATTGCCTTACCCTCGTCCAAGGCTCTTGTGACTGATTCAAACAAGTCAATAAGGTTCAGGAGACAAGATTGGCCCTTCATGAACCCAAACTGGGTGGGGTCCAGTGTTTTAAGGTTGCCAATGTCTCTGTTTATAAGTTCCATGATAATACGTTCCATGGTGTTGCAGATCAGGCTCGTCAGACTGATGGGGCGGTAGTTCCCGGGATCCAAGGTGGATCCCCCCTTGTGGAGTGGGATAACTGTAGCTGTGCGTCACTCAGTGGGCACGAAGCCTGAGGTGAGGATATGATTAAACATGACACTTAGGTGAGGTGCCAGTTCATTTTGTAGTTCATGTAGTACACAGCCCAGGATGTCATCTGGTCCCATGGATGCTGTATTCTTAGCTTTGGAGAGTGCATTTTTTAACTGTGTGGCTGTTAATACCGGAATTTGGCAATCTTCAAATATTGAGATGGAACACTTAGGGGGTGAGAGGGGGATGAAGTTGGCACAGAATCGATCTGCCAGGATATTGGCAATATCCTTGGGATCAGTATATTTAATGCCATTCTGTTATAGCTCAGATCAGATCTGAGCATTGCCATTTAGATTCTTGACATAGTTATAGAATGCCTTCTGGTTGTCTTTGGAATCTTTGGCAATTTTATTTTCATAACTAGCTTTGGATGATTTTATGAGGAATCTCAGCTTCTTACTGAGGCTGGTAAGGGAGTTTTTTGCATCATGGGATTTTCCTCTTTTCTGCAACAGTTTTTTTCCTTTTGTTGTAAAGTTTGTTTATGTGCTTTCATCTTTTAACATAGACTTTGTCTTTTAACATAGACTTCTTAGAATCACCACTGCACAATTCACACACCAATAAATACCCTTCTCTTGATAAACATATGACAGTAACCAACCAATAACCACATGGCCTTAATTAAAAAATTAAAATTAAAAAATTAAAAACACAAATACTACCAAAATTTACAAAATTATTTTCAAACATTGTAAGACTTCAACCTCAAAACACAACTAACAGAAGTGTTGTCATTTAATTGGGGGGGGGTGGCATTTAACCTTAGCTGCCATCACAACTCCTTCTCCTTCTCCTCAACCCAGTCTTCCCCACAGCCCCCCTAGGATTTTTAACAATGTGTTCAACGACAAAAAACAAAAAATTGTGATCAGGATAAACCATCAAATGTTTGACAAAAGCATTTCCTGAATTTTTCTTCCTTATATGTACCACACGTTCGTATATTCGCTCTCTCAATTTTTTGGGGGTTTTACCTACATAAAAATGGTTACATTTCTGACAGGTAGCTACATACACCACACCCTGAGTATTACAGTCACCATAAAACTTAGCCTTAATTGTTCTGTTGTTAACCGCAACTTGGTCACCAACTAGAACATATTTACACTGGCTGCAAAAAACACATTTGTATGTCCCTGTTTTTTTATTACTATACAAGGACCCCACATTGTCAGAGTTCCGGTCTAAAAAAGTTTTTTATTGCTCTACCTATCCTAAAAACCATTACTGGTGTATCCCCCAATTTTGTTCATTACATTATTAAAACAGGAAAAAATTGTCCAGTTCTTTATCAAAATATTTCTAATATGGGATTCTTCTATTCAGTGTTCTGTAACAAAACAAGGTTGCGTTTGGTGGTCAAAATGTTTTGATTTTGAACCATTTCTGATACTGAATTCAGGGTAGATTTAATAAAGGGGGACAATCTCTCCCATTAACCCTTTTGTCAACCACCTCTGACATTACAGAGGAAATCATCCCCCTCGGGTATTCCCTTGCATGCAACATCTCACCCGATTTCTCACATTTTAACAAAACCATTGTGTTTAGAAACCATTCTGGCCAAAGAAATATATTGGCCTTTAACTAAACCATGTTTTTGATGCAAGGGGTGATTACTATCAAAATGCAACAAACTATTACAATAAGTTGGCTTTCTATAAATTGTACTGAACAGACACTTCTCATTGTAGTCTTTAGAAGGCCTAACATGAAGATAACTAATAGTGTCATAGTTGTAAAAATAGGTGAATTTTAAAAAGGAGGTTGTGCTGTTTAAATAGTTCATATAACCACTAATCTCACTTTCAGGTCTATCCTATACAATAAAAATATCATCCAAAAAAACAGAGCTATATCTTCCATGGCTTATAAGGAAATTTGTTGGTTAGCATTGTCACCTCACAGCAAGAGGTTCTCTGATTCAATTATTGGCTCAGGTGCCTTCTGGGAGGAGTCTGCATGTCCTCCCTGTGTTCATGTGGGTTTCCCCTGGTTACTTCAGTTTCCTTCCACATTCCAAAGACATGCATATGGAGAATTTCTAGCTGGTCCTCTGCTGAAAATGGTTTCTTTCCCAGTTGGACTTTCCCGGTTAACAAACATTAAAATAAACTAAATAAATAAAAATTATGGAAAAATGTAGATACCCTGTAGCCTACAATGGGCTATGACAGGGTTTGACCAATTTGTGAACACTCCTGGAGCAGTGGATAGCCTGAAGGGTGAAGCAGAAAATGGATAAAGGGATCCAGACACACAAAACCTTAACAAATGCCTGAAATCTGGATGAATAGGAATGTGAAGATAAGCATTTTTTAAATCTAAGGTTATCAAAAACTCAAATGATGAAGTACGTATAGCAGATTGTGAAGTGAAAACATTTTGAACTTGGGCTCTATCACATATTGTTTCAGGAAAGAATAACTAGAACTGGTCTCCAGGGATTTTCTTTCTTTGGCTCTAAAACATTCTTAAATGAAAACCTTCCCAAATAGGAAGGGGGAAACTGTTTCTATTACACCCTTAGACATGTGTTGTAGGACGGGAGGAAACAGAGAGGTGTGGTCTGACAGACATGGAATAATTCCCCAGAAAGGAGGAATTTCCTCCCACTGCCATCTGTAACTTTTCTGAATTAGACTAAGAACCCATTTGTCTGAAACAATCTGCTGCCAAAGACAATGAGAGAGAGAGAGAGAGAGAGGAAAACGGAGACTCACACATTCTTGAAGGAAAAAGGGCTAGCCAGGGTGGAAGGAGAGACAAGGACCTTTATATAGACATTCTGCCTTATTTGACTGCCCTTGTGCTAGGGAGGGCTCATGTTTTCTTTTTTGCAGCCTCGCGGACATTGTTTTCTAAACATCTGCTTACCAGCATCCTACCGTCACATTATTTTTGTTTCTTCCAAAACTGGACGATGGAGCAGAACATCCCTTGGAAAATTTAGAGAAGGAGGCTGAAGAATATGAGAGATTCCATGTTATCAGCTTACCTCTCTCATCACATTTTTGATGACCTCTGCAGCAGAAGGACCAAAAACTAAATCTCTATCCAAAGGAGAATTTAAAATCTAATTTTTAACATCTTCTGGGAAGTTCTGCTAATGCAGCCAGGCAAACCTCTTCAAGATAGTACCAGTGACAGCAGCCCTGGATTTAGTGTCTAGAGTCATATATATATATATATATATATATATATATACATATACATATACATATACATATACATATACATATATACATACACACACACACACACACATGGGTCTACTACACATGATCGAAATTTCATTTCACTGAAATTCATTTGACTGAGACCATAATATCGAAATTTCAAAATACTGACAACTCACTTGACTGAAACTCATAAGACTGAAACCTTAACATTAACAATGCTAAATTTCAACATGCTAACTTGTAAACTATAGACATGCATACTTACACCAATAACTAACCCTTTCCCGAACTAAAAAACTACTTACGTACCCCTCTTAACTGGGCGATATAAAACCAAACTAGGTGGGGGGGGAGGGTTATATATATATATACACTTTAAACAAAGGGTGGTGACCTGAGAAATGGAAGAAACTAAACCACACAAAGCAGATTTTTCCTCACAACAGAGGATTGCAGATAAAAACATCCTCATCCTGACACTTTCACAATCAGTCAGAATACACTAACATATCAGCCTGACAATTCAAAATTCTAAAAAAATTAAGTTGCAGAAGCATACACTTTTTCCCAGACTCATCAATTGTTTTAATATCCTTTTCTGAAGGTGAAGGATTAGAATTAACAAAATGATAGGCAGCAGCTGGATTACTTAAGCTATAGCTGCTGGGTCACGTCTGGGATGAATGTATAAAAACTTGAGACTGAGGAACTTTATACATTTCATCTGCTTTCAAGGTGCAGTAAGCTGGCTATCAGAGAAACATGGGCTCTGATAATGCATCATCCAATGCTGGTAGCACTGGCAGGATAGGTGAAGGTCCTGGGAATTCCAGCTGTAACAACTAATAGTATTTTCTGAGGGACTGAGAAACCTCAGTGTTCTCTCACTGAAAACATTGGCACATTTTGGAAATAATTTCTGAGAAAGTGAATCCCTCACAGGAAGATTCAGTACCATGCTCTCCTCTGAGTCTGAATCAGAAGTCATAGGAGAAAAACCTGCATCTGTCCCATCACATTGCTCTACAGATTAAATTCCTTAAATCTTTTCAGGAAAAAAGGAAGTCCTTTTTATTTTACCAGAAATCACCTGATAATAGTGGTCAGTAGTCTCTACAAGACCATGAACCATACTTAATAAACTACTCCTGTCCATTGAAACTGGAGCAGGAGAAGATACATGTTAAGATTTCTGTTTATTTTTGACAGGAAAATTGGGTGAAAGGTTTACCAATGGAAGCAACATCTTCCACAGGGAAGAACACAACATTCTGATTAAGCCCTTTCCCATACTGAGGGGATCCTAACAGCCACAGAGGGTGTGACTAACTTCTGGTCCATACTGGCTGTATGGACAACGCCAGATGGATAGGCAGAGAAGAGTGAGCTAAAGAACCAGCTTTGGCCACAGCAAAGTCACCCCCAACTGTGGCTAGGGCAAACTGCTAGCCTGTTGTAGTGGCATAGACTGTTAGTTAACTTTCTTTTTATGGCTGGAAAATGAATCAACCAAGGGATTGGTATTTTGTTCCATAATCAAGCCAAAAGTGGCGCTGCTTTCCTGGGGAAGCTAAGCAGTACAAGCTGGTAAAAACAAAATGTTTTCTAAAGTAACTTTTTCCAAGTAAAATCACAATAAAAAGCAATTCAATATATTTTGCCAGCCCCTATCCCCAAAAAGTAAATTAAACACAGTTTCTTCATGGAAAAGGTAGTATGAAACAGGTTTTAACAACGTTTAAACTGACTAACAAAAGAACACTCCTGTTTAAAAGTACAGTAAATTTGAATGCCAGTGATCAAAAAATACTGTATCCTAGCTTAAAAAATATGTTCCTTAACAGGAAAGTAACTTTAAGCAATAAAAAATTCAATGTGGCATGTTTTTCTCCCAAAGAGAACTTACTTACCCAGCAACGGAACAGCAGAAGCTGACCATCGAGCCTTGAAAGCCCATACAGGAACATTTTCTTTGGGGGCAGGAAAGCTCTGAAGGGTTTGGGGTCTGAACCTGTCTTGTAATCAGCTTAGCTGAAGCTATCTAATGGTTTGGGTGCATGAAAGGTGCCTGAAGTTTTGATAGCTGGATGGCTATTATATCCTTAGCATGATATAACCCATATAGCTTAGGCTACCACAGCAGTGATCAATATGATAACCCAAGTCCTTTTTTACTGCTGGAACCATACTATTAACCTAATCAGCAGGTTCTGGATGCTTCTCAGTCATATCCAGACCTCCAATTCTTTTAAACCCC
>NC_056729.1:1194296484-1194301484 GCF_019279795.1 Protopterus annectens | reverse complement strand
CCAAGACAGAAACTTGGCAGCTGGTTCAAATGTTTTTTTTTGCCAAAGACTGCAACACCAGAGTTAAATCCCATGGTGAGGAAGAATCTTTATAGGAGGTCTAAGAAGAAAGACTCCTTTGAGAAAGTCTTTGCATAGTTTAGAAGTAAATGTGGGACCCTCATTCAAATGGAAATTGGGGATGACTTCTAATTGGAGTTTAATCATGCAGACACTAGTGCCTTCCTGAAAGAAAGAAGCCAAGAATAGCAACATGTCAAGAATTGGGGCTGGAAAGGGATGCAAATTATGTTGTTGGTCCAAATAGAAAATCGTTTCCATATACTGGAATACACCTTATTAGTAGATGGCTTCTGAGATGCCAAGATGATATTTCTCACCGGAGAGGGGAGTCTGGACTGGGAAAGGATCACTGGAACTGGAGAAACCAATTAGATGAAGAGTTTGGAGGTTGGGAAGGGGAAGCCCCCAAGGATGGGAAAGGCGATTCTGGAACAGGATCCAATATCCAGGGAGGATATTTCAGGTGACACCAAAGAAGGGAGGACCATGCCTGATGAGGACAAAGGGTGCAATGAGGATGAGAGGGGCTTCAGGTGGCAGGCTTTCTGCAAGACCTTGGGAATTAGGGGAGTGGGGGGTAAGCACAGAGGAGTCCAAATGGTCAATCATGACTCAGAGCATCCCTGGGTAACTCCCCCATTGGGGGGAATAGGGCAAAGTAGTTGCTACATTTGTGGCTAACTGGGGAGGCAAAGAGATTGCAGCATGGTTGACCTCGATGGTTGAATATCTGACGTGCCATTAACAGATTCAGGGACCACTTGTGAGAACTCAAGACAGAACTGCTGAGTTTATCAGCCAGCACGTTGGAACTGCCAGGAATGTGAGACTTCAATCCATACGTTACCAGATGGGTAGCAAACTGGCTCACTGATAGAACCCACCTAGTCAAAATAGGGGAAGCCACCTCAAGTAGTAGACCCATAATAAGCGGTGAACTCCAGGGATCAGTCTTGGGGCCTTTGCTGTTTGAGATATACTTCTCAGAGGTGCAGGACAAATCTAGTGGGTTATGGTGACCAAGTTTGCAGATGACTGCACGCTGGATTCTGCCATCAATTTCCCTCGTGATGTGGACATCCTCCAAGAGGGTCTCACCCAAACAAATGACTGGTGCTAGAAACATGTCCTCAAACTAAATCCCAAAAAATGCATCATCATCCCTTTTGGGGAGAATGACATCCCCACAAATTATCACACTGATATTACAGCACTAAGCACACAATAAGTCTTGAGGGACTTGGGCACCCAGATTAATAGCAAACTGACTTTTGACCACCATATTGCCTGCGTTGTACGGAAAGATTTCTACATGGCCCACCTCATTAGTAAGGGTATCTCATTCAGGGACAAGGTGGTTATAACATCCCTGTATTCTTCCTTTATAAGACCTATTATTGAAAACAGTGCCCCTTTCGGCATGTACCTCACAAAGCACATGCAGCAGCTGGAGAGACCACAGAGGTTACTCAAGTGAAGAATCCAGGGCTTCAAACATCTACCCTCCACAGATAGGCTAAAAGTTCTGTCCCTCTACTTAGTCTCCTACAGACTCCTCAGAGGTGACTTCTGTCTGGCATACAAAGCAATCTCAGACCCTGCTCTGATGGGACTGCTGCATATCGACAAGTCAAGCTCCACTCGAGTAACCTGCATGCATGACCTCAACCTGGTCTGTGACATCAACAGGACTTGTTTGCGGGACAGATTTGTGTCCCAGACACTCCCCCTTTTGTGGAATAGTCTCCCTCTCCACATAAAGCAGAGTACCTCATTAAACCTTTTAAAAGCACAACATGGATAACTAGATAGGGAACAGAAAATACACCCCTGGGATTCCACCTGTGTCCCTGCTTCACAGTGGCATAGGGTGCTGACTTGTTGGAACATGGGCTAAATTCTTGGCTAGGCTTGTAAGGGCCTCAGGACCAATAGCCTAGTAACTTCCTATGATCCTATGAGTTGCAAGAAGAAAGCACCTGGAAGACATCGCCTATTCCCACACTCTCGGGGCTTTTCTGCACAAGGGATAAGACCGTGTTCCCATCCTGCTTGTTGATGTACCAGACAACTGCCATGTTGTCCATTTGAATTGCTATAGTCCTGAGAGGAAGACCCTCCTGAAAGGCTTGCAATGTTAGAAGGACTGCTCTCATCTCCAGGACATTTATGTGCAATTTGGTCTCTGTGGGGGACCTTGAACTGTCCTTCCAAGAAGATGCCCCCCACCCCCAATAGGGAGGCATCTGTGGTTACTGTTGCTTTGGGAGGGGGAAGACAGAAGAGTCTGCCATGAGTTAGGTCCTAAGACTGGAGTCACCAAGCAAGGTGATTTCTACAAAAGAGTCATCCTGATGGGCATGGACATGGGATGAACCCAAGTGGACCACTGAATAGCTAGGATCCACTGCAGGCCCCACACGTGATATCTGACAAGTGGCACTAACTGGATGTCAGTTGCCATCGAGCATAACAACTGTAGAATTAGGTTGGCTGCTGGATGCTCTGGAACCAGCAAGTGAGAGACCTGATCCCAAAAAAGTTGAACTCTGCATAGGAGTACTGCTGCAGTCTCCGACACCATGTCCAGTTGAACCCCCAATAAACTCTAGGGTCTGGCATGGAGAAAGATTGGATTTGAGCAGACTGATCATGACACCAAGATCCTGAAAGAGGTTGAGGGTATAACTGATGGCCATTGACAGTTGATGCCTCATGGAGGCCATGAGCAGCCAATCATCCAGGTACAGAAAGACCTGGAAGCCTTGCAGCCTGAGACGAGCTGCCACCACTGCCATACATTTGGTAAACACCCAGGGGGGCTATGGTGCATCCAAAGGTCAGGGCTCTGAACCGGTAGTGATGGGCCCCTAACCGAAAGTGCAGGTGCTTTCTGGAGTGTCTGTCAAACATGATAAGATAGTATGCATCCTTGAGATCCACTGAGCACATCCAATCATCCTTGCACAAGAGAGGCAGAAGAGACTGAACAATGACCATCCTGAACTTGGACTTCTGGACTGACAGATTTGCTGAGGTCCAAAACTGAGCTCGGGTCCCCTGGTCTTTTTTGGCACCAAAAAGAAGCAAGAGTAAGTTCCAGACACTCATCTTATTGGGACCTCTTGGATGGCTATTTTTAGAAGAAGGTATTGAACCTTGAGATGGGCCAACTCCCTTTGGTGGGGTGGTTTGGAAACTGGGGGGGGGGCTGAAAAAAGGGAAGGAAGTAACCTCTGGAAATAATCTCTAACACCACTGATCTGAGGAGATATTTATCCAGGCTAGTGAGTCAAGGGAGAAATGTCCCCCGACTGCCTCCAGGGCAGGACAGTTGGGCAGCACTTCAGGTGCGCCAAAAGGGGATTCTCCAAGAAGAGTTCCCAGGAACCCTGATTCTGCAGACCCCCTCTGCCTCTGGAGTGGCATCTACCATTGAATCCTCAGGTCTATATTAGAACGCCAAAACCTCACTTACGTGAATCCCTAAAGGCCGACACATAAACAGCAAACCGCAAGAACACTGAACGCCCTTAAGCGTGAAATTCAAAATATCGAATCGCCATAGCTGTCCCTTATCCGGTATAGCTCCCTAACATAAATGTGCAATAGTTACTTAGGGTTAGAATGCGGGTTAAGGTAAGTGCATATGTAATAATACATTCAACCTACACCTTAAGGTTAGAAGTAGATTTAAGTTAAGTGCATATATAGTAATACAGTTGTGTAGTTGAATAGATATGTAAATTAGACTTTTCCCGTACTGGGTTGTTGTTTGTTCATATTCAGATACATTTGTGTGTAATTTTGATTAGGATATGGGATATATGGGTGAAGTGTACATATGGAGAAGTGTGGATTATTTATTTTGTTTGGGTAGATAGTACGTAGCGGGCGGTGGAGTTGGCCAACTATGGCAGTTTGATATTTTGAATTTCACACTTCAGGACGTTCGGCATTCTTGCGGTTCGCTGTTTATGTGTTGGCCTTCAGGGATTCGTGTAAGTGAGGTTTTGGCATTCTAATATAGACCCAAATCCTCTGGCCTGGCTTGCGTAAGAGGAATCTTGGGAAGCAAATATAAAAAACAAGTTCAGTCCCAGCAAGGCACCAAAAAATAAAACTTCCAAATGGAAATAAAAATTAAGTTTAATCACAAAAGGTAAGCACTTTCACAGTTGGTAACCGCTTCATCAGATTCTTGAGAAGCACCCTGGAAGGAGGACTGGGTCCTGTAGAACCAAAGTTTCTTACTACCTCTCTGAGACTTAGGAAAAGATCATTGGGGAATAGAAAACTTGATTTCCACCGCGGACATAGTCTTACCCTCCTGCTCGTTGCAGATCAATGTTTCCTTGATGGAAGGTCTGAAAAAGGTCGAACCGTCATTGGTATAAGATGCCTTGAGGGGTTCCACCAACCAACAAAGGTGAAGCCAGGTGTGCCATCTAATGGCAATTCCTGTGCCATACACTCAAGAGGTGGCCTCTGCCACATTGCAGATCAACCTCACTGAAGCATTAGCCAGGGAAGTCAGAGTAGACAACTTAGAAGAGACCAGCTTAAGACTCTCTGGAGACAGCAACTCTCTAGGGGAAGTGGTGAGTTTCGATACCAAATTCCTCTAAAGCTGAGTAAAATGTGCCATGTACTTGGTTGCCCTCAGTCCAAATGTAGCTGATGCAAACACGCTTTTCAAAATGGTCAATCACCTGAGATTCTCTATTTGGGGGATGGATCAAGGAGTTCTGCTGCGTTAGCTCCTTCTTCTCCTTCTTAATAGTGGAGAACACCATGATGGCATCAATGGGGATGCCCTTATTCCAAAAAGCCTCACCTTTGGGGGGAATGCGGAATTTGTCCACCTTTTTGGGTAATGATTCCACTGTGTCTGGCTCTTTCCAAGCCCTGCCTGTGATGAGATCCAGAAGCACTTT
>NC_056729.1:1194286484-1194288984 GCF_019279795.1 Protopterus annectens | reverse complement strand
CCTGCGACCCCCTATCATATCCTTGCTAGGTACAGATTTCCTAACTCGAGTCTGAAAAAACACACCTCCTACCTAAACCTACCAGAATCTCTTAAAATTCAACCTAGCATCATATTTATGGGTGGCTTCAACTATCCCTCCATAAACTAGGAAACTTATAAAACCCATAATTCACTTGCTTAGAGGTTTTTGGACTTCATCAATACAAACACCCTGGAGCAACTAGTTAGCTCCTCAACAAGAGGTGCACATATCCTAGATCTGGTACTCACGAACATGGAGGAATGCTGCTCTCTCCCATGCATTAATTCCTCCCTGGTAAGATCTGACCACAAAATGATCTTCTTTAGTATTAAAACGAACCTAAAAAACCCATCTAACTCCAAACCTGTTAAGAATTTTGCTAAGGCCAGTTAACTCAAACTAAGTGACAGCTTATTAAATTTCCCAACTCCACTGAACCCAGATGACACTGAGGCCTACTAAAGCACTGTACAATCACATTCATAGCTGCATAGGGAAGGCAGTACCTGTCAGAGGCAAACCTATGATTACTGGCAAAAATAAACCACCATGGTGTACCCCAAGCATAAACAGGATATTCAGCAAAAGGGAAAATCCACTCTAAAGCCAAAAAGGAACAAAAAACAGTGCAAAAAGACACTCACCAGTCTAAACAAAAAAATCAGAGAGCTGGTCAAATCTGCAAAAGTAAACTACAAGGTAAATATAGCCTCCCAGGTGAAAGTAAACCATAAGGCTTTTTTAGTTATGTTCATCACCTCAGGGGAAATACTCAGCAATGTGCAGAGTTAACCATAAACAGGAACTCTTATACTCACCCTGAAACTATAGTAAACCTGTTGGTTGATAAGTTCAGTTCAAACGTCTTCCCCCATCAAACATTCCCCTATTGGTCATTACAAGGGAACAAGTCCCTACTGCACTTTCTAAAAAAAAAAAAAAAACACTGCCTCCATGGGTCCTAACAACATTCCAGGATGCTACTTAAATAGCTTAAAACAAAATCTATCAAGGCCACCAGAAACCCTCTTTAAAGCCTCCAAATGGGCTTTGTTCGAGAGGAATGGAGGACTGCAATAGTTGTCCCTCTGCACAAGAGGGATCCATCACATAACCCAGAGAACTAAAGACTCATAAGCCTGAACAGTCTTATTCATAAGGCCATGAAGATAATTATCATAATCTTGATCAATAATGACATAGGAAATCTCCAAACACTGGACCAGGCCTAAGCTGGCTTCATCAAATGGAAGTTTTGCCTACTCAATCTGGTGGACTTCTTTGAGACGGTCACCAGGGCTATGGATGAGGGTAAAACAGTACACACTGTTTATCTAGAACTGGCCAAAGCTTTCGACACAATACCCTACCTGGGAATCAAAGATAAACTTATAGAGTTGGGCATAAACCCCTACATCATCAGAAGGATAGCAAACTGGCTTACTAACAGGATGCATGTTATTTGGATAGGCAAATCCACTTCTGATAAGAAACTCCCCACAGGGCTCAGTACTGGAACCCCCCTCCTGTTTGGTATAGACTTCTCTGAAGTGAAGGCCAATGTTGGGTGCCTCTGGCTCACCAAGTTCGCAGATGACCTTAAGCTGGGAGCTATCAGTGAATCCCCCAGATGATGCTGACATCTTACAAACTGGCCTAATAATGGCAAATGACTGGTGTCCAAACCATGGTCTAAGAATAAATGCTAAAAAATGTGTAATAATACCCTTCAGTAAATTAGATATTTCTGCAAATTATAATATTGATAGCACACCCATAAACGTAGACCCAGTGGTGAGCGACTTAGGAATAGAGACAGACAGTCACCTAGACTTTGACCACAGATAGCTATGGTAGTAAGAAAGTCCTTCTGTGTGGCTCAACTTATAAGTAAAGGCATGGTATCAAGGTCAAAGAAAGTTCAACTGCCACTGTACTCGGCAATCATCAGGACCTTAATACAGTACAATGCTCTCTTCAGCATGTACCTAACCAGGCACATAAACCAAATGGGGAGGCCCCAGAGGTTTCTCACTAAAAGACATAAATCACATAAGCAAAAAATAAACACATAAGTGTAAAACACATGTCTTATGCGGACCGACTAAAGGCCATACATATCCCTTTACTCAGTCACATATTGTTTATTGAGAAGTGATTTATGCCTGGCCTACAAGGCATTCTCTGATCCAGCCCTGATGAAAATGTTACATATTGGCAAGAACAATTTTATGAGGGTTACATGTTCCATGGACCTGAACCTTACTTGTGACTCCAACAGAACTTGGTGGAGAGACAGATTTGAATCCCAAAGGCTACCTTGTCTATGGAATAAACCTCTCATCTTCATAAATTAAAGCCCCGTCCCTAACTCTCTTCAAAATGAATTTTGATAAATGGATGGGGAACTGAAAATTCACTCCCGGTGTACTGCCCATGTCCCTTATGGACAGAGGCAGTCAGTAAAACTACTCAA